>NW_027327558.1:300000-423151 GCF_047675955.1 Chlorocebus sabaeus
TTACGCGCAGTGCACATACCTTCAGTTTGGGCACCTCCTGAACCCGCACGTCGTCCGTTATGGTCCCCACAACCACAGCCGTTTTGTTTTCCCGGCCAGGAAGCTTCATCTTCCGGGTCATCCGGGAAAGGGACAGAGGCGGCCGGTTGGAGCGACTCATAAACAACCTCTTCAGCACAACCTGGTTGAATGTGGAATTGGTTCTTCTGGCCAGAAACCTATACAACTTGACCAACAGCCTCAGGTAGATATCCTGGCTCTTGGGCTCCTTTGCCGAACCTTTTGGGCCTTGTTGTGGCGGATGTCAACTCCCATGATGGCGCCTCCTGCCCGGCCAGGTCTGGAAAATCGCTAAGACTGTTTTTGTGGAATTTGCAAAGTGGTATTTGGAAGCCCATAGAGGGTTATGGTGAAAACGGAAAAACGTTCCGTTTAAAACTGTAAAGAAGCTTTCTGAGAAACTGCTTTGTGTTCTGTCAATTCATCCACAGAGTTACAGCATTCCCCTCAAGAAGCCTTTCGCTAAGACTTTTCTTGTGCAATTTGCAAAGAGATATTTGGAAGCCCCTAGAGGGCTATGGTGAAAAAGGAAATATCTTCAGTTAAAAAATGGAAAGAAGCTTCCTGAAAAACTGCTTTCTGTTTTGTTAATTCATCTCAGAGAGTTACAGTTTTCCCTTCAAGAACTTTTTCGCTAAGACTGTTCTTGTGGAATTTGCAAAGTGATATTTGGAAGCCCATAGAGGGCTATGGTGAAAAAGAAAATATCTTCCGTTAAAAACTGGAAAGAAGCTTTCTGAGAAAATGCATTGTGTTCTGTTAATTCATCTCACAGAGTTACAGCTTTCCTCTCAAGAAACCTTCCTCTAAGACTGTTCTCTCGGAATTTGCAAGGTGTTATTTGAAAGCACATAGAGGGCCATGTTGAAAAAGGAAATATCCCAAGATAAAAACTGAAAAGAAACTTTCTGAGAAACTGCTTTGTCTTCTGTTAATTCACCTCACAGAGTTACAGCTTTCCCCACAAGAAGCGTTTCGCTAAGACTGTTCTTGTGGAATTTGCAAAGTGATATATGGAAGCCTATAGAGGGCTATGGAGGAAAAGAAAATATCCTAAGTTAAAAACTGAAAAGAAGCTTTCTGATAAACTGCTTTTTATCCTGTTAATTCATCTCACAGAGTTACAGCTTTCCCCTCAAGAAGCCTTTCGCTAAGACTGCTCTTGTGGAATTTGCAAAGTGTAATTTGGAAGCCCCTCGAGGGCTATGGTGAAAAATGAAATACCTTCAGTTAAAAACTGGAAAGAAGCTTTCTGAGAAACCGCTTTGTGTTGTGTTAATTCATCTCACAGACTTACATCCTCCCCTGAGGAAGCCTTTCGCGAAGATTGTTCTTGTGGAATTTGGAAAGTGATATTTGGAAGCCCATAGAGGTCTATTGTGAAAAAGGAAATATCTTTAGTTAAAAACTGCAAAGTAGATTTCTGAGAAACTGCTTTGTGTTCAGTTAATTCATCTCACAGAGTTACAGATTTTCCTTCAAGAAGCCTTTCGCTAAGACTGTTCTTGTGGAATTTGCAAAGTGATATTTGGAAGCCCATAGAGGTCTATGGTGAAAAAGGAAATATTTTCTGTTAAAAACTGGAAAGAAGCTTTCTGAGAAACTGCTTTGTGTTCTGTTAATTCATCTCACAGAGTTACAGATTTCTCCCCAAGAAGCCTTTCGGTAAGACTGTTTTGTGGAATTTGCAAAGTGATATTTGGAAGACCATAGAGGGTTACGGGGAAAAAGGAAATATCTTCCGTTAAAAACTCGGAAAAAGCTTTCTGATTACAGCTTTCCCCTCAAGAAGCCTTTCTCTAATACTGTTCTTGTGGAAACTGCAAAGGGATATTTGAAAGCTCATAGACGTCTATGGTGAAAAATGAAACATCTTCTGTAAAAACTGGAAAGAAGCTTCCTGAGACACTGCTTTGTGTTCTGTTAATTCATCTCTCACAGTTACGGCTTTCCCCTCAAGAAGCCTTTCGCTAAGACTGTTCTTGTGGAATTTGCAAGGTGATATTTGGAAGCCCGTAGAGTGCTATGGTGAAAAAGTAAATATCTTCCGTTAAAAACTGGAAAGAAGCTTTCTGAGAAACTGCTTTGTGTTCTGTTAATTCATTTCACAGACTTACAGCTTCAAGCTCAAGAAGCCTTTCGCTAACACTGTTCTTGTGGAATTTGCAAAGTAATATTTGGAAGTCCACAGAGGGCTTTGGTAAAAAAGGAAATATCTTCCGTTTAAAACTGGAAAGAAGCTTTCTGAGAAACTGCTTTGTTTTCTGTTAGTTCATCTCACAGAATTACAGGTTTACCCTCAATAAGACTTTCGCTAAGACAGTTCTTGTGGAATTTGAAAAGTGATACATGGAAGCCCATAGAGGTCTATGGTGAAAAAGGAAATATCTTCCCTTAAAAACTGGAAAGAAGCTTTCCGATTACAGCTTTCCCCTCAAGAAGCCTTTCGCTAAGACTCTTCTTTGGAGTTTGCAAAGTGATATTTGGAAGCCCATAGAGGATTCTGGTGAAAAAGGAAATATCCTAAGATAAAAACTGAAAAGAAGCTTTCTGAGAAACTACTTTGTGTTCTGTTAATTCATCTCACAGACTTACAGCTTTCCCCACAGGAAGTCTTTCGCTAAGCTTGTTCTTGTGGAATTTGCAAAGTGATACTTAGAAGCCCTTAGAGGGCTATGGTGAAAAACGAAATATCTTCAGTTAAAAACTTGAAAGAAGCTTTGTGAGAAACTGCTTTGTGTTCTGTTAATTCATCTCACAGAGTTACAGCTTTCCCCTCAAGAAGCCTTTGGCTAGGAGTGTTCTTGTGGAATTTGCAAGGTGATATTTGGTAGCCCAAAGAGAGCTTCGATGAAAAAGGAAATATCTTCCGTTAAAAACTGGAAAGCAGCTTTTTGAGAAACTGCTTTGTGATCTGTTAATTCATCTCACAGAATTACAGCTTTCCCCTCAGGAAGCCTTTCGCTAAGACTGTTCTTGTGGAATTTGCAAAGTGATATTTGGACGACCAAAGAGGGCTATAGTGAAAAAGGAAATATCTTCAGTTAAAAACTGGAAAGAAGCTTTCTGAGAAACTGCTTTGTGTTCTCTTAATTCATCTCACAGAGTTACAGCTTTCCCCCCAAAAAGCCTTTCTCTAAGACTGTTCTTGTCCAATTTGTAAAGTGATATTTAGAAGCCCATAGTGGGCTGCGGTGAAAAAGGAAATATCTTCCATTAAAAACTGGAAAAAAGCTTTCTGAGAAACGGCTTTGTGTTCTGTTATTTAATCTCAGAGAGTTACATCTTTCCCCTCAAGAATCCTTTCGCTAAGACTGTTCTTGTGGAATTTAGAACGTGATATTTAGAAGCCCATAGTGGGCTATGGTGAAAAAGGAAATAATTTACGTTAAAAACTGGAAAGAAACGTTCTGAGAAAATACTTTGTGTTCTGTTAATTCATCGCACAGAGTTACAGCTTTCCCCTCAAGAAGCCTTTCGCTAAGACTGTTCTTGTGGTATTTAGAACGTGATATTAGAATCCCATAGAGTGCTATGTTGAATAAGGAAATATTCTCCGTTAAAAACTGGAAAGAAGCATTCTGAGAAACTCCTTTGTGTTCTGTTTATTCATCTCACAGAGTTACAGCTTTTACCTCAATAAGCGTTTCGCTAAGACTGTTCTTGTGGAATTTGCAAAGTGATATTTAGAAGCCCATAGAGGGCTATGGTGAAATGGGAAGTATCCTAAGATAAAAACTGAAAAGAAGCTTTCTGACATACTGCTTTGTGTTCTAATAATTCATGTCACAGAGTTACAGCTTTCCCCAGAAGATGCCTTTCGCTAAGACTGTTCTTGTGGAATTTGCAAAGTCATATTTGGAAACCCATAGAGTTCTATCATGGAAAAAGAAATATCCTCCGTTAAAAGTGAAAAGAGGCATACTGAGAAACTGCGTTGTGTTCGGATAATTCATTTCACAGAGTTACAGCTTTCCCCTCAAGAAGCCTTTGGCTAAGAGTGTTCTTGTGGAATTTGCAAGGTGATATTTGGTAGCCCAAAGAGGGCTTTGATGAAAAAGGAAATATCTTCCGTTAAAAACTGGAAAGCAGCTTTTTGAGAAACTGCTTTGTGTCCTCTTAATTCATCTCAGAGTTACAGCTTTCCCCTCAGGAAGCCTTTCGCTAAGACTGTTTTTGTGGAATTTGCAAAGTGATATTTGGACGACCAAAGAGGGCTATAGTGAAAAAGGAAATATCTTCAGTTAAAAACTGGAAAGAAGCTTTCTGAGAAACTGCTTTTTGTTCTGTTAATTCATTTCACAGTGTTACACCTTTCCCCTCAAGAATCCTTTCGCTAAGGCTCTTCTTGTGGAATTTGCCAAGTGATATTTGGAAGCCCATAGAGGGCTATGCTGAAAATGGAAATCTCTTTTATTAAAAACTGGAAAGAAGCTTTCTGAGAAACTGCTTTGTGCTCTGTTAATTGATCTCACAGAGTTACAGCTTTCCCCTCAAGAAGACTTTCGCTAAGACTGTTCTTGTGGAATTTAGAAAGTGATATTTAGAAGCCCATAGATGACTATGGTGAAATAAGAAATATCTTCCGTTAAAAACTTGAAAGAAGCTTTCTGAGAAACTGCTTTGTGTTCTCTTAATTCATCTCACAGAGTTACAGCTTTCCCCCCAAAAAGCCTTTCTCTAAGACTGTTCTTGTCCAATTTGTAAAGTGATATTTAGAAGCCCATAGTGGGCTGCGGTGAAAAAGGAAATATCTTCCATTAAAAACTGGAAAAAAGCTTTCTGAGAAACGGCTTTGTGTTCTGTTATTTAATCTCAGAGAGTTACATCTTTCCCCTCGAGAATCCTTTCGCTAAGACTGTTCTTGTGGAATTTAGAACGTGATATTTAGAAGCCCATAGAGGGCTATGGTGAAAAAGGAAATAATTTACGTTAAAAACTGGAAAGAAGCTTTCTGAGAAACGGCTTTGTGTTCTCGTAATTCATCTCACACAGTTACAGCTTTCACCTCAAGAAGCCTTTCACTAAGACTGTTCTTGTGGAATTTGCAAAGTGATATTTGGAAGCCCATAGAGGGCTATAGTGAAAAAGGAAGGATCCTAACATAAAAACTGAAAAGAAGCTTTCTGAGAAACTGCTTTGTGTTCTGTTAATTCATCTCACAGAGTTACAGCTTTCACCTCAAGAAGCCTTTCGCTAAGACTGTTCTTGTGAAATTTGCAAAGGGATATTTGGAAACCCCTGGAAGGTTATGATGAAAATGTAATATCTTCCTTTAAAAACTGAAAAGAAGCTTTCTGAGAAACTGCTTTGTGTTCTGTTAGTTCATCTCACAGAGTTACAGCTTTCCCCTTAAGAAGCCTTTCGATAAGACTGGTCTTTTCGTATTTGCAAAGCAATATTTACAAGCCCTTAGAGGGCTGTGGTGAAAAAGGAATTATCCTAAGATAAAAACGGGAAAGAAGGTTTCTGAGAAACTGCTTTGTGTTCTGTTAATTCACTTCACAGAGTTACAGCTTTCCCCTCGAGAAGCCTTTCGCTGAGACAGTTCCTGTGGAATTTGGAAAGTGATATTTGGAAGCCCCTTGAGGGCTATCGTGAAAATGAGATATCTTCCGTTAAAAACTGAAAAGAAGCTTTCTCAGAAACTGCTTTGTGTTCTGTTAAATCATCTCACAGAGTTACAGCTTTCCCCTCAAGAAGCCGTTCACTAGTACTGTTCTTGTGAAATTTGCAAAGTGATATTTGGAAGCCCAAAGAGGGCTACGGTGAAAAAGGAAATATCTTTCGTTAAAAACTGCAAAGAAGCTTTCTGAGAAACTGGTTTGTTTTCTGTTAATTCATCTCACAGAGTTACAGCTTTCCCCTCCAGAAGACTTTCGCGAAGACTGTTTTTTTTTTTTTTTTTTTTTTTTTTTTTTTTTTTTTTTTTTTTTTTTGTCAGCGCTCAAAATCTTTTTAATAAGAGGGTAGGATCCAAGGTTAGTTTTTGTAGCCTCGGCTGGCCCGTCGGCCTCTGGCACGCTCGAACTTCCGGCCCTTGGAGCGGACGTAGGGTTTGGTGTGGCTGTGCGGGGTTCCTGGGGCCTTGCCGAAATGCCGGTACACCTCTCGGCCCTTGCGAGGACCGGAGAGCAGGACAGTGCCGCAGCCCTTGGGGGAGTCGAAGGTCAGCTGGTCGAAAGTGAGGATCTTGCCCCCGGCCCTGAGGATGCGGCTGCGGGCCCGGCTGGTTACGCGCAGTGCACATACCTTCAGTTTGGGCACCTCCTGAACCCGCACGTCGTCCGTTATGGTCCCCACAACCACAGCCGTTTTGTTTTCCCGGCCAGGAAGCTTCATCTTCCGGGTCATCCGGGAAAGGGACAGAGGCGGCCGGTTGGAGCGACTCATAAATAACCTCTTCAGCACAACCTGGTTGAATGTGGAATTGGTTCTTCTGGCCAGAAACCTATACAACTTGACCAACAGCCTCAGGTAGATATCCTGGCTCTTGGGCTCCTTTGCCGAACCTTTTGGGCCTTGTTGTGGCGGATGTCAACTCCCATGATGGCGCCTCCTGCCCGGCCAGGTCTGGAAAATCGCTAAGACTGTTTTTGTGGAATTTGCAAAGTGGTATTTGGAAGCCCATAGAGGGTTATGGTGAAAACGGAAAAACGTTCCGTTTAAAACTGTAAAGAAGCTTTCTGAGAAACTGCTTTGTGTTCTGTCAATTCATCCACAGAGTTACAGCATTCCCCTCAAGAAGCCTTTCGCTAAGACTTTTCTTGTGCAATTTGCAAAGAGATATTTGGAAGCCCCTAGAGGGCTATGGTGAAAAAGGAAATATCTTCAGTTAAAAAATGGAAAGAAGCTTCCTGAAAAACTGCTTTCTGTTTTGTTAATTCATCTCAGAGAGTTACAGTTTTCCCTTCAAGAACTTTTTCGCTAAGACTGTTCTTGTGGAATTTGCAAAGTGATATTTGGAAGCCCATAGAGGGCTATGGTGAAAAAGAAAATATCTTCCGTTAAAAACTGGAAAGAAGCTTTCTGAGAAAATGCATTGTGTTCTGTTAATTCATCTCACAGAGTTACAGCTTTCCTCTCAAGAAACCTTCCTCTAAGACTGTTCTCTCGGAATTTGCAAGGTGTTATTTGAAAGCACATAGAGGGCCATGTTGAAAAAGGAAATATCCCAAGATAAAAACTGAAAAGAAACTTTCTGAGAAACTGCTTTGTCTTCTGTTAATTCACCTCACAGAGTTACAGCTTTCCCCACAAGAAGCGTTTCGCTAAGACTGTTCTTGTGGAATTTGCAAAGTGATATATGGAAGCCTATAGAGGGCTATGGAGGAAAAGAAAATATCCTAAGTTAAAAACTGAAAAGAAGCTTTCTGATAAACTGCTTTTTATCCTGTTAATTCATCTCACAGAGTTACAGCTTTCCCCTCAAGAAGCCTTTCGCTAAGACTGCTCTTGTGGAATTTGCAAAGTGTAATTTGGAAGCCCCTCGAGGGCTATGGTGAAAAATGAAATATCTTCAGTTAAAAACTGGAAAGAAGCTTTCTGAGAAACCGCTTTGTGTTGTGTTAATTCATCTCACAGACTTACATCCTCCCCTGAGGAAGCCTTTCGCGAAGATTGTTCTTGTGGAATTTGGAAAGTGATATTTGGAAGCCCATAGAGGTCTATTGTGAAAAAGGAAATATCTTTAGTTAAAAACTGCAAAGTACATTTCTGAGAAACTGCTTTGTGTTCAGTTAATTCATCTCACAGAGTTACAGATTTTCCTTCAAGAAGCCTTTCGCTAAGACTGTTCTTGTGGAATTTGCAAAGTGATATTTGGAAGCCCATAGAGGTCTATGGTGAAAAAGGAAATATTTTCTGTTAAAAACTGGAAAGAAGCTTTCTGAGAAACTGCTTTGTGTTCTGTTAATTCATCTCACAGAGTTACAGATTTCTCCCCAAGAAGCCTTTCGGTAAGACTGTTTTGTGGAATTTGCAAAGTGATATTTGGAAGACCATAGAGGGTTACGGGGAAAAAGGAAATATCTTCCGTTAAAAACTCGGAAAAAGCTTTCTGATTACAGCTTTCCCCTCAAGAAGCCTTTCTCTAATACTGTTCTTGTGGAAACTGCAAAGGGATATTTGAAAGCTCATAGACGTCTATGGTGAAAAATGAAACATCTTCTGTAAAAACTGGAAAGAAGCTTCCTGAGACACTGCTTTGTGTTCTGTTAATTCATCTCTCACAGTTACGGCTTTCCCCTCAAGAAGCCTTTCGCTAAGACTGTTCTTGTGGAATTTGCAAGGTGATATTTGGAAGCCCGTAGAGTGCTATGGTGAAAAAGTAAATATCTTCCGTTAAAAACTGGAAAGAAGCTTTCTGAGAAACTGCTTTGTGTTCTGTTAATTCATTTCACAGACTTACAGTTCAAGCTCAAGAAGCCTTTCGCTAACACTGTTCTTGTGGAATTTGCAAAGTAATATTTGGAAGTCCACAGAGGGCTTTGGTAAAAAAGGAAATTTCTTCCGTTTAAAACTGGAAAGAAGCTTTCTGAGAAACTGCTTTGTTTTCTGTTAGTTCATCTCACAGAATTACAGGTTTACCCTCAATAAGACTTTCGCTAAGACAGTTCTTGTGGAATTTGAAAAGTGATACATGGAAGCCCATAGAGGTCTATGGTGAAAAAGGAAATATCTTCCCTTAAAAACTGGAAAGAAGCTTTCCGATTACAGCTTTCCCCTCAAGAAGCCTTTCGCTAAGACTCTTCTTTGGAGTTTGCAAAGTGATATTTGGAAGCCCATAGAGGATTCTGGTGAAAAAGGAAATATCCTAAGATAAAAACTGAAAAGAAGCTTTCTGAGAAACTACTTTGTGTTCTGTTAATTCATCTCACAGACTTACAGCTTTCCCCACAGGAAGTCTTTCGCTAAGCTTGTTCTTGTGGAATTTGCAAAGTGATACTTAGAAGCCCTTAGAGGGCTATGGTGAAAAACGAAATATCTTCAGTTAAAAACTTGAAAGAAGCTTTGTGAGAAACTGCTTTGTGTTCTGTTAATTCATCTCACAGAGTTACAGCTTTCCCCTCAAGAAGCCTTTGGCTAAGAGTGTTCTTGTGGAATTTGCAAGGTGATATTTGGTAGCCCAAAGAGAGCTTCGATGAAAAAGGAAATATCTTCCGTTAAAAACTGGAAAGCAGCTTTTTGAGAAACTGCTTTGTGTTCTGTTAATTCATCTCACAGAATTACAGCTTTCCCCTCAGGAAGCCTTTCGCTAAGACTGTTCTTGTGGAATTTGCAAAGTGATATTTGGACGACCAAAGAGGGCTATAGTGAAAAAGGAAATATCTTCAGTTAAAAACTGGAAAGAAGCTTTCTGAGAAACTGCTTTGTGTTCTCTTAATTCATCTCACAGAGTTACAGCTTTCCCCCCAAAAAGCCTTTCTCTAAGACTGTTCTTGTCCAATTTGTAAAGTGATATTTAGAAGCCCATAGTGGGCTGCGGTGAAAAAGGAAATATCTTCCATTAAAAACTGGAAAAAAGCTTTCTGAGAAACGGCTTTGTGTTCTGTTATTTAATCTCAGAGAGTTACATCTTTCCCCTCAAGAATCCTTTCGCTAAGACTGTTCTTGTGGAATTTAGAACGTGATATTTAGAAGCCCATAGTGGGCTATGGTGAAAAAGGAAATAATTTACGTTAAAAACTGGAAAGAAACGTTCTGAGAAAATACTTTGTGTTCTGTTAATTCATCGCACAGAGTTACAGCTTTCCCCTCAAGAAGCCTTTCGCTAAGACTGTTCTTGTGGTATTTAGAACGTGATATTAGAATCCCATAGAGTGCTATGTTGAATAAGGAAATATTCTCCGTTAAAAACTGGAAAGAAGCATTCTGAGAAACTCCTTTGTGTTCTGTTTATTCATCTCACAGAGTTACAGCTTTTACCTCAATAAGCGTTTCGCTAAGACTGTTCTTGTGGAATTTGCAAAGTCATATTTGGAAACCCATAGAGTTCTATCATGGAAAAAGAAATATCCTCCGTTAAAAGTGAAAAGAGGCATACTGAGAAACTGCGTTGTGTTCGGATAATTCATTTCACAGAGTTACAGCTTTCCCCTCAAGAAGCCTTTGGCTAAGAGTGTTCTTGTGGAATTTGCAAGGTGATATTTGGTAGCCCAAAGAGGGCTTTGATGAAAAAGGAAATATCTTCCGTTAAAAACTGGAAAGCAGCTTTTTGAGAAACTGCTTTGTGTCCTCTTAATTCATCTCAGAGTTACAGCTTTCCCCTCAGGAAGCCTTTCGCTAAGACTGTTTTTGTGGAATTTGCAAAGTGATATTTGGACGACCAAAGAGGGCTATAGTGAAAAAGGAAATATCTTCAGTTAAAAACTGGAAAGAAGCTTTCTGAGAAACTGCTTTTTGTTCTGTTAATTCATTTCACAGTGTTACACCTTTCCCCTCAAGAATCCTTTCGCTAAGGCTCTTCTTGTGGAATTTGCCAAGTGATATTTGGAAGCCCATAGAGGGCTATGCTGAAAATGGAAATCTCTTTTATTAAAAACTGGAAAGAAGCTTTCTGAGAAACTGCTTTGTGCTCTGTTAATTGATCTCACAGAGTTACAGCTTTCCCCTCAAGAAGACTTTCGCTAAGACTGTTCTTGTGGAAATTAGAAAGTGATATTTAGAAGCCCATAGATGACTATGGTGAAATAGGAAATATCTTCCGTTAAAAACTTGAAAGAAGCTTTCTGAGAAACTGCTTTGTGTTCTCTTAATTCATCTCACAGAGTTACAGCTTTCCCCCCAAAAAGCCTTTCTCTAAGACTGTTCTTGTCCAATTTGTAAAGTGATATTTAGAAGCCCATAGTGGGCTGCGGTGAAAAAGGAAATATCTTCCATTAAAAACTGGAAAAAAGCTTTCTGAGAAACGGCTTTGTGTTCTGTTATTTAATCTCAGAGAGTTACATCTTTCCCCTCGAGAATCCTTTCGCTAAGACTGTTCTTGTGGAATTTAGAACGTGATATTTAGAAGCCCATAGAGGGCTATGGTGAAAAAGGAAATAATTTACGTTAAAAACTGGAAAGAAGCTTTCTGAGAAACGGCTTTGTGTTCTCGTAATTCATCTCACACAGTTACAGCTTTCACCTCAAGAAGCCTTTCACTAAGACTGTTCTTGTGGAATTTGCAAAGTGATATTTGGAAGCCCATAGAGGGCTATAGTGAAAAAGGAAGGATCCTAACATAAAAACTGAAAAGAAGCTTTCTGAGAAACTGCTTTGTGTTCTGTTAATTCATCTCACAGAGTTACAGCTTTCACCTCAAGAAGCCTTTCGCTAAGACTGTTCTTGTGAAATTTGCAAAGGGATATTTGGAAACCCCTGGAAGGTTATGATGAAAATGTAATATCTTCCTTTAAAAACTGAAAAGAAGCTTTCTGAGAAACTGCTTTGTGTTCTGTTAGTTCATCTCACAGAGTTACAGCTTTCCCCTTAAGAAGCCTTTCGATAAGACTGGTCTTTTCGTATTTGCAAAGCAATATTTACAAGCCCTTAGAGGGCTGTGGTGAAAAAGGAATTATCCTAAGATAAAAACGGGAAAGAAGGTTTCTGAGAAACTGCTTTGTGTTCTGTTAATTCACTTCACAGAGTTACAGCTTTCCCCTCGAGAAGCCTTTCGCTGAGACAGTTCCTGTGGAATTTGGAAAGTGATATTTGGAAGCCCCTTGAGGGCTATCGTGAAAATGAGATATCTTCCGTTAAAAACTGAAAAGAAGCTTTCTCAGAAACTGCTTTGTGTTCTGTTAAATCATCTCACAGAGTTACAGCTTTCCCCTCAAGAAGCCGTTCACTAGTACTGTTCTTGTGAAATTTGCAAAGTGATATTTGGAAGCCCAAAGAGGGCTACGGTGAAAAAGGAAATATCTTTCGTTAAAAACTGCAAAGAAGCTTTCTGAGAAACTGGTTTGTTTTCTGTTAATTCATCTCACAGAGTTACAGCTTTCCCCTCCAGAAGACTTTCGCGAAGACTGTTTTTTTTTTTTTTTTTTTTTTTTTTTTTTTTTTTTTTTTTTTGTCAGCGCTCAAAATCTTTTTAATAAGAGGGTAGGATCCAAGGTTAGTTTTTGTAGCCTCGGCTGGCCCGTCGGCCTCTGGCACGCTCGAACTTCCGGCCCTTGGAGCGGACGTAGGGTTTGGTGTGGCTGTGCGGGGTTCCTGGGGCCTTGCCGAAATGCCGGTACACCTCTCGGCCCTTGCGAGGACCGGAGAGCAGGACAGTGCCGCAGCCCTTGGGGGAGTCGAAGGTCAGCTGGTCGAAAGTGAGGATCTTGCCCCCGGCCCTGAGGATGCGGCTGCGGGCCCGGCTGGTTACTCGCAGTGCACATACCTTCAGTTTGGGCACCTCCTGAACCCGCACGTCGTCCGTTATGGTCCCCACAACCACAGCCGTTTTGTTTTCCCGGCCAGGAAGCTTCATCTTCCGGGTCATCCGGGAAAGGGACAGAGGCGGCCGGTTGGAGCGACTCATAAACAACCTCTTCAGCACAACCTGGTTGAATGTGGAATTGGTTCTTCTGGCCAGAAACCTATACAACTTGACCAACAGCCTCAGGTAGATATCCTGGCTCTTGGGCTCCTTTGCCGAACCTTTTGGGCCTTGTTGTGGCGGATGTCAACTCCCATGATGGCGCCTCCTGCCCGGCCAGGTCTGGAAAATCGCTAAGACTGTTTTTGTGGAATTTGCAAAGTGGTATTTGGAAGCCCATAGAGGGTTATGGTGAAAACGGAAAAACGTTCCGTTTAAAACTGTAAAGAAGCTTTCTGAGAAACTGCTTTGTGTTCTGTCAATTCATCCACAGAGTTACAGCATTCCCCTCAAGAAGCCTTTCGCTAAGACTTTTCTTGTGCAATTTGCAAAGAGATATTTGGAAGCCCCTAGAGGGCTATGGTGAAAAAGGAAATATCTTCAGTTAAAAAATGGAAAGAAGCTTCCTGAAAAACTGCTTTCTGTTTTGTTAATTCATCTCAGAGAGTTACAGTTTTCCCTTCAAGAACTTTTTCGCTAAGACTGTTCTTGTGGAATTTGCAAAGTGATATTTGGAAGCCCATAGAGGGCTATGGTGAAAAAGAAAATATCTTCCGTTAAAAACTGGAAAGAAGCTTTCTGAGAAAATGCATTGTGTTCTGTTAATTCATCTCACAGAGTTACAGCTTTCCTCTCAAGAAACCTTCCTCTAAGACTGTTCTCTCGGAATTTGCAAGGTGTTATTTGAAAGCACATAGAGGGCCATGTTGAAAAAGGAAATATCCCAAGATAAGAACTGAAAAGAAACTTTCTGAGAAACTGCTTTGTCTTCTGTTAATTCACCTCACAGAGTTACAGCTTTCCCCACAAGAAGCGTTTCGCTAAGACTGTTCTTGTGGAATTTGCAAAGTGATATATGGAAGCCTATAGAGGGCTATGGAGGAAAAGAAAATATCCTAAGTTAAAAACTGAAAAGAAGCTTTCTGATAAACTGCTTTTTGTTCTGTTAATTCATTTCACAGTGTTACACCTTTCCCCTCAAGAATCCTTTCGCTAAGGCTCTTCTTGTGGAATTTGCCATGTGATATTTGGAAGCCCATAGAGGGCTATGCTGAAAATGGAAATCTCTTTTATTAAAAACTGGAAAGAAGCTTTCTGAGAAACTGCTTTGTGCTCTGTTAATTGATCTCACAGAGTTACAGCTTTCCCCTCAAGAAGACTTTCGCTAAGACTGTTCTTGTGGAATTTAGAAAGTGATATTTAGAAGCCCATAGATGACTATGGTGAAATAGGAAATATCTTCCGTTAAAAACTTGAAAGAAGCTTTCTGAGAAACTGCTTTGTGTTCTCTTAATTCATCTCACAGAGTTACAGCTTTCCCCCCAAAAAGCCTTTCTCTAAGACTGTTCTTGTCCAATTTGTAAAGTGATATTTAGAAGCCCATAGTGGGCTGCGGTGAAAAAGGAAATATCTTCCATTAAAAACTGGAAAAAAGCTTTCTGAGAAACGGCTTTGTGTTCTGTTATTTAATCTCAGAGAGTTACATCTTTCCCCTCGAGAATCCTTTCGCTAAGACTGTTCTTGTGGAATTTAGAACGTGATATTTAGAAGCCCATAGAGGGCTATGGTGAAAAAGGAAATAATTTACGTTAAAAACTGGAAAGAAGCTTTCTGAGAAACGGCTTTGTGTTCTCGTAATTCATCTCACACAGTTACAGCTTTCACCTCAAGAAGCCTTTCACTAAGACTGTTCTTGTGGAATTTGCAAAGTGATATTTGGAAGCCCATAGAGGGCTATAGTGAAAAAGGAAGGATCCTAACATAAAAACTGAAAAGAAGCTTTCTGAGAAACTGCTTTGTGTTCTGTTAATTCATCTCACAGAGTTACAGCTTTCACCTCAAGAAGCCTTTCGCTAAGACTGTTCTTGTGAAATTTGCAAAGGGATATTTGGAAACCCCTGGAAGGTTATGATGAAAATGTAATATCTTCCTTTAAAAACTGAAAAGAAGCTTTCTGAGAAACTGCTTTGTGTTCTGTTAGTTCATCTCACAGAGTTACAGCTTTCCCCTTAAGAAGCCTTTCGATAAGACTGGTCTTTTCGTATTTGCAAAGCAATATTTACAAGCCCTTAGAGGGCTGTGGTGAAAAAGGAATTATCCTAAGATAAAAACGGGAAAGAAGGTTTCTGAGAAACTGCTTTGTGTTCTGTTAATTCACTTCACAGAGTTACAGCTTTCCCCTCGAGAAGCCTTTCGCTGAGACAGTTCCTATGGAATTTGGAAAGTGATATTTGGAAGCCCCTTGAGGGCTATCGTGAAAATGAGATATCTTCCGTTAAAAACTGAAAAGAAGCTTTCTCAGAAACTGCTTTGTGTTCTGTTAAATCATCTCACAGAGTTACAGCTTTCCCCTCAAGAAGCCGTTCACTAGTACTGTTCTTGTGAAATTTGCAAAGTGATATTTGGAAGCCCAAAGAGGGCTACGGTGAAAAAGGAAATATCTTTCGTTAAAAACTGCAAAGAAGCTTTCTGAGAAACTGGTTTGTTTTCTGTTAATTCATCTCACAGAGTTACAGCTTTCCCCTCCAGAAGACTTTCGCGAAGACTGTTTTGTTTTTTTTTTTTTTTTTTTTTTTTTTTTTTTTTTTTTTTTGTCAGCGCTCAAAATCTTTTTAATAAGAGGGTAGGATCCAAGGTTAGTTTTTGTAGCCTCGGCTGGCCCGTCGGCCTCTGGCACGCTCGAACTACCGGCCCTTGGAGCGGACGTAGGGTTTGGTGTGGCTGTGCGGGGTTCCTGGGGCCTTGCCGAAATGCCGGTACACCTCTCGGCCCTTGCGAGGACCGGAGAGCAGGACAGTGCCGCAGCCCTTGGGGGAGTCGAAGGTCAGCTGGTCGAAAGTGAGGATCTTGCCCCCGGCCCTGAGGATGCGGCTGCGGGCCCGGCTGGTTACGCGCAGTGCACATACCTTCAGTTTGGGCACCTCCTGAACCCGCACGTCGTCCGTTATGGTCCCCACAACCACAGCCGTTTTGTTTTCCCGGCCAGGAAGCTTCATCTTCCGGGTCATCCGGGAAAGGGACAGAGGCGGCCGGTTGGAGCGACTCATAAACAACCTCTTCAGCACAACCTGGTTGAATGTGGAATTGGTTCTTCTGGCCAGAAACCTATACAACTTGACCAACAGCCTCAGGTAGATATCCTGGCTCTTGGGCTCCTTTGCCGAACCTTTTGGGCCTTGTTGTGGCGGATGTCAACTCCCATGATGGCGCCTCCTGCCCGGCCAGGTCTGGAAAATCGCTAAGACTGTTTTTGTGGAATTTGCAAAGTGGTATTTGGAAGCCCATAGAGGGTTATGGTGAAAACGGAAAAACGTTCCGTTTAAAACTGTAAAGAAGCTTTCTGAGAAACTGCTTTGTGTTCTGTCAATTCATCCACAGAGTTACAGCATTCCCCTCAAGAAGCCTTTCGCTAAGACTTTTCTTGTGCAATTTGCAAAGAGATATTTGGAAGCCCCTAGAGGGCTATGGTGAAAAAGGAAATATCTTCAGTTAAAAAATGGAAAGAAGCTTCCTGAAAAACTGCTTTCTGTTTTGTTAATTCATCTCAGAGAGTTACAGTTTTCCCTTCAAGAACTTTTTCGCTAAGACTGTTCTTGTGGAATTTGCAAAGTGATATTTGGAAGCCCATAGAGGGCTATGGTGAAAAAGAAAATATCTTCCGTTAAAAACTGGAAAGAAGCTTTCTGAGAAAATGCATTGTGTTCTGTTAATTCATCTCACAGAGTTACAGCTTTCCTCTCAAGAAACCTTCCTCTAAGACTGTTCTCTCGGAATTTGCAAGGTGTTATTTGAAAGCACATAGAGGGCCATGTTGAAAAAGGAAATATCCCAAGATAAAAACTGAAAAGAAACTTTCTGAGAAACTGCTTTGTCTTCTGTTAATTCACCTCACAGAGTTACAGCTTTCCCCACAAGAAGCGTTTCACTAAGACTGTTCTTGTGGAATTTGCAAAGTGATATATGGAAGCCTATAGAGGGCTATGGAGGAAAAGAAAATATCCTAAGTTAAAAACTGAAAAGAAGCTTTCTGATAAACTGCTTTTTATCCTGTTAATTCATCTCACAGAGTTACAGCTTTCCCCTCAAGAAGCCTTTCGCTAAGACTGCTCTTGTGGAATTTGCAAAGTGTAATTTGGAAGCCCCTCGAGGGCTATGGTGAAAAATGAAATATCTTCAGTTAAAAACTGGAAAGAAGCTTTCTGAGAAACCGCTTTGTGTTGTGTTAATTCATCTCACAGACTTACATCCTCCCCTGAGGAAGCCTTTCGCGAAGATTGTTCTTGTGGAATTTGGAAAGTGATATTTGGAAGCCCATAGAGGTCTATTGTGAAAAAGGAAATATCTTTAGTTAAAAACTGCAAAGTAGATTTCTGAGAAACTGCTTTGTGTTCAGTTAATTCATCTCACAGAGTTACAGATTTTCCTTCAAGAAGCCTTTCGCTAAGACTGTTCTTGTGGAATTTGCAAAGTGATATTTGGAAGCCCATAGAGGTCTATGGTGAAAAAGGAAATATTTTCTGTTAAAAACTGGAAAGAAGCTTTCTGAGAAACTGCTTTGTGTTCTGTTAATTCATCTCACAGAGTTACAGATTTCTCCCCAAGAAGCCTTTCGGTAAGACTGTTTTGTGGAATTTGCAAAGTGATATTTGGAAGACCATAGAGGGTTACGGGGAAAAAGGAAATATCTTCCGTTAAAAACTCGGAAAAAGCTTTCTGATTACAGCTTTCCCCTCAAGAAGCCTTTCTCTAATACTGTTCTTGTGGAAACTGCAAAGGGATATTTGAAAGCTCATAGACGTCTATGGTGAAAAATGAAACATCTTCTGTAAAAACTGGAAAGAAGCTTCCTGAGACACTGCTTTGTGTTCTGTTAATTCATCTCTCACAGTTACGGCTTTCCCCTCAAGAAGCCTTTCGCTAAGACTGTTCTTGTGGAATTTGCAAGGTGATATTTGGAAGCCCGTAGAGTGCTATGGTGAAAAAGTAAATATCTTCCGTTAAAAACTGGAAAGAAGCTTTCTGAGAAACTGCTTTGTGTTCTGTTAATTCATTTCACAGACTTACAGCTTCAAGCTCAAGAAGCCTTTCGCTAACACTGTTCTTGTGGAATTTGCAAAGTAATATTTGGAAGTCCACAGAGGGCTTTGGTAAAAAAGGAAATATCTTCCGTTTAAAACTGGAAAGAAGCTTTCTGAGAAACTGCTTTGTTTTCTGTTAGTTCATCTCACAGAATTACAGGTTTACCCTCAATAAGACTTTCGCTAAGACAGTTCTTGTGGAATTTGAAAAGTGATACATGGAAGCCCATAGAGGTCTATGGTGAAAAAGGAAATATCTTCCCTTAAAAACTGGAAAGAAGCTTTCCGATTACAGCTTTCCCCTCAAGAAGCCTTTCGCTAAGACTCTTCTTTGGAGTTTGCAAAGTGATATTTGGAAGCCCATAGAGGATTCTGGTGAAAAAGGAAATATCCTAAGATAAAAACTGAAAAGAAGCTTTCTGAGAAACTACTTTGTGTTCTGTTAATTCATCTCACAGACTTACAGCTTTCCCCACAGGAAGTCTTTCGCTAAGCTTGTTCTTGTGGAATTTGCAAAGTGATACTTAGAAGCCCTTAGAGGGCTATGGTGAAAAACGAAATATCTTCAGTTAAAAACTTGAAAGAAGCTTTGTGAGAAACTGCTTTGTGTTCTGTTAATTCATCTCACAGAGTTACAGCTTTCCCCTCAAGAAGCCTTTGGCTAGGAGTGTTCTTGTGGAATTTGCAAGGTGATATTTGGTAGCCCAAAGAGAGCTTCGATGAAAAAGGAAATATCTTCCGTTAAAAACTGGAAAGCAGCTTTTTGAGAAACTGCTTTGTGTTCTGTTAATTCATCTCACAGAATTACAGCTTTCCCCTCAGGAAGCCTTTCGCTAAGACTGTTCTTGTGGAATTTGCAAAGTGATATTTGGACGACCAAAGAGGGCTATAGTGAAAAAGGAAATATCTTCAGTTAAAAACTGGAAAGAAGCTTTCTGAGAAACTGCTTTGTGTTCTCTTAATTCATCTCACAGAGTTACAGCTTTCCCCCCAAAAAGCCTTTCTCTAAGACTGTTCTTGTCCAATTTGTAAAGTGATATTTAGAAGCCCATAGTGGGCTGCGGTGAAAAAGGAAATATCTTCCATTAAAAACTGGAAAAAAGCTTTCTGAGAAACGGCTTTGTGTTCTGTTATTTAATCTCAGAGAGTTACATCTTTCCCCTCAAGAATCCTTTCGCTAAGACTGTTCTTGTGGAATTTAGAACGTGATATTTAGAAGCCCATAGTGGGCTATGGTGAAAAAGGAAATAATTTACGTTAAAAACTGGAAAGAAACGTTCTGAGAAAATACTTTGTGTTCTGTTAATTCATCGCACAGAGTTACAGCTTTCCCCTCAAGAAGCCTTTCGCTAAGACTGTTCTTGTGGTATTTAGAACGTGATATTAGAATCCCATAGAGTGCTATGTTGAATAAGGAAATATTCTCCGTTAAAAACTGGAAAGAAGCATTCTGAGAAACTCCTTTGTGTTCTGTTTATTCATCTCACAGAGTTACAGCTTTTACCTCAATAAGCGTTTCGCTAAGACTGTTCTTGTGGAATTTGCAAAGTGATATTTAGAAGCCCATAGAGGGCTATGGTGAAATGGGAAGTATCCTAAGATAAAAACTGAAAAGAAGCTTTCTGACATACTGCTTTGTGTTCTAATAATTCATGTCACAGAGTTACAGCTTTCCCCAGAAGATGCCTTTCGCTAAGACTGTTCTTGTGGAATTTGCAAAGTCATATTTGGAAACCCATAGAGTTCTATCATGGAAAAAGAAATATCCTCCGTTAAAAGTGAAAAGAGGCATACTGAGAAACTGCGTTGTGTTCGGATAATTCATTTCACAGAGTTACAGCTTTCCCCTCAAGAAGCCTTTGGCTAAGAGTGTTCTTGTGGAATTTGCAAGGTGATATTTGGTAGCCCAAAGGGGGCTTTGATGAAAAAGGAAATATCTTCCGTTAAAAACTGGAAAGCAGCTTTTTGAGAAACTGCTTTGTGTCCTCTTAATTCATCTCAGAGTTACAGCTTTCCCCTCAGGAAGCCTTTCGCTAAGACTGTTTTTGTGGAATTTGCAAAGTGATATTTGGACGACCAAAGAGGGCTATAGTGAAAAAGGAAATATCTTCAGTTAAAAACTGGAAAGAAGCTTTCTGAGAAACTGCTTTTTGTTCTGTTAATTCATGTCACAGTGTTACACCTTTCCCCTCAAGAATCCTTTCGCTAAGGCTCTTCTTGTGGAATTTGCCAAGTGATATTTGGAAGCCCATAGAGGGCTATGCTGAAAATGGAAATCTCTTTTATTAAAAACTGGAAAGAAGCTTTCTGAGAAACTGCTTTGTGCTCTGTTAATTGATCTCACAGAGTTACAGCTTTCCCCTCAAGAAGACTTTCGCTAAGACTGTTCTTGTGGAATTTAGAAAGTGATATTTAGAAGCCCATAGATGACTATGGTGAAATAGGAAATATCTTCCGTTAAAAACTTGAAAGAAGCTTTCTGAGAAACTGCTTTGTGTTCTCTTAATTCATCTCACAGAGTTACAGCTTTCCCCCCAAAAAGCCTTTCTCTAAGACTGTTCTTGTCCAATTTGTAAAGTGATATTTAGAAGCCCATAGTGGGCTGCGGTGAAAAAGGAAATATCTTCCATTAAAAACTGGAAAAAAGCTTTCTGAGAAACGGCTTTGTGTTCTGTTATTTAATCTCAGAGAGTTACATCTTTCCCCTCAAGAATCCTTTCGCTAAGACTGTTCTTGTGGAATTTAGAACGTGATATTTAGAAGCCCATAGTGGGCTATGGTGAAAAAGGAAATAATTTACGTTAAAAACTGGAAAGAAGCTTTCTGAGAAACGGCTTTGTGTTCTCGTAATTCATCTCACACAGTTACAGCTTTCACCTCAAGAAGCCTTTCACTAAGACTGTTCTTGTGGAATTTGCAAAGTGATATTTGGAAGCCCATAGAGGGCTATAGTGAAAAAGGAAGGATCCTAACATAAAAACTGAAAAGAAGCTTTCTGAGAAACTGCTTTGTGTTCTGTTAATTCATCTCACAGAGTTACAGCTTTCACCTCAAGAAGCCTTTCGCTAAGACTGTTCTTGTGAAATTTGCAAAGGGATATTTGGAAACCCCTGGAAGGTTATGATGAAAATGTAATATCTTCCTTTAAAAACTGAAAAGAAGCTTTCTGAGAAACTGCTTTGTGTTCTGTTAGTTCATCTCACAGAGTTACAGCTTTCCCCTTAAGAAGCCTTTCGATAAGACTGGTCTTTTCGTATTTGCAAAGCAATATTTACAAGCCCTTAGAGGGCTGTGGTGAAAAAGGAATTATCCTAAGATAAAAACGGGAAAGAAGGTTTCTGAGAAACTGCTTTGTGTTCTGTTAATTCACTTCACAGAGTTACAGCTTTCCCCTCGAGAAGCCTTTCGCTGAGACAGTTCCTGTGGAATTTGGAAAGTGATATTTGGAAGCCCCTTGAGGGCTATCGTGAAAATGAGATATCTTCCGTTAAAAACTGAAAAGAAGCTTTCTCAGAAACTGCTTTGTGTTCTGTTAAATCATCTCACAGAGTTACAGCTTTCCCCTCAAGAAGCCGTTCACTAGTACTGTTCTTGTGAAATTTGCAAAGTGATATTTGGAAGCCCAAAGAGGGCTACGGTGAAAAAGGAAATATCTTTCGTTAAAAACTGCAAAGAAGCTTTCTGAGAAACTGGTTTGTTTTCTGTTAATTCATCTCACAGAGTTACAGCTTTCCCCTCCAGAAGACTTTCGCGAAGACTGTTTTTTTTTTTTTTTTTTTTTTTTTGTCAGCGCTCAAAATCTTTTTAATAAGAGGGTAGGATCCAAGGTTAGTTTTTGTAGCCTCGGCTGGCCCGTCGGCCTCTGGCACGCTCGAACTTCCGGCCCTTGGAGCGGACGTAGGGTTTGGTGTGGCTGTGCGGGGTTCCTGGGGCCTTGCCGAAATGCCGGTACACCTCTCGGCCCTTGCGAGGACCGGAGAGCAGGACAGTGCCGCAGCCCTTGGGGGAGTCGAAGGTCAGCTGGTCGAAAGTGAGGATCTTGCCCCCGGCCCTGAGGATGCGGCTGCGGGCCCGGCTGGTTACGCGCAGTGCACATACCTTCAGTTTGGGCACCTCCTGAACCCGCACGTCGTCCGTTATGGTCCCCACAACCACAGCCGTTTTGTTTTCCCGGCCAGGAAGCTTCATCTTCCGGGTCATCCGGGAAAGGGACAGAGGCGGCCGGTTGGAGCGACTCATAAACAACCTCTTCAGCACAACCTGGTTGAATGTGGAATTGGTTCTTCTGGCCAGAAACCTATACAACTTGACCAACAGCCTCAGGTAGATATCCTGGCTCTTGGGCTCCTTTGCCGAACCTTTTGGGCCTTGTTGTGGCGGATGTCAACTCCCATGATGGCGCCTCCTGCCCGGCCAGGTCTGGAAAATCGCTAAGACTGTTTTTGTGGAATTTGCAAAGTGGTATTTGGAAGCCCATAGAGGGTTATGGTGAAAACGGAAAAACGTTCCGTTTAAAACTGTAAAGAAGCTTTCTGAGAAACTGCTTTGTGTTCTGTCAATTCATCCACAGAGTTACAGCATTCCCCTCAAGAAGCCTTTCGCTAAGACTTTTCTTGTGCAATTTGCAAAGAGATATTTGGAAGCCCCTAGAGGGCTATGGTGAAAAAGGAAATATCTTCAGTTAAAAAATGGAAAGAAGCTTCCTGAAAAACTGCTTTCTGTTTTGTTAATTCATCTCAGAGAGTTACAGTTTTCCCTTCAAGAACTTTTTCGCTAAGACTGTTCTTGTGGAATTTGCAAAGTGATATTTGGAAGCCCATAGAGGGCTATGGTGAAAAAGAAAATATCTTCCGTTAAAAACTGGAAAGAAGCTTTCTGAGAAAATGCATTGTGTTCTGTTAATTCATCTCACAGAGTTACAGCTTTCCTCTCAAGAAACCTTCCTCTAAGACTGTTCTCTCGGAATTTGCAAGGTGTTATTTGAAAGCACATAGAGGGCCATGTTGAAAAAGGAAATATCCCAAGATAAAAACTGAAAAGAAACTTTCTGAGAAACTGCTTTGTCTTCTGTTAATTCACCTCACAGAGTTACAGCTTTCCCCACAAGAAGCGTTTCGCTAAGACTGTTCTTGTGGAATTTGCAAAGTGATATATGGAAGCCTATAGAGGGCTATGGAGGAAAAGAAAATATCCTAAGTTAAAAACTGAAAAGAAGCTTTCTGATAAACTGCTTTTTGTTCTGTTAATTCATCTCACAGAGTTACAGCTTTCCCCTCAAGAAGCCTTTCGCTAAGACTGCTCTTGTGGAATTTGCAAAGTGTAATTTGGAAGCCCCTCGAGGGCTATGGTGAAAAATGAAATATCTTCAGTTAAAAACTGGAAAGAAGCTTTCTGAGAAACCGCTTTGTGTTGTGTTAATTCATCTCACAGACTTACATCCTCCCCTGAGGAAGCCTTTCGCGAAGATTGTTCTTGTGGAATTTGGAAAGTGATATTTGGAAGCCCATAGAGGTCTATTGTGAAAAAGGAAATATCTTTAGTTAAAAACTGCAAAGTAGATTTCTGAGAAACTGCTTTGTGTTCAGTTAATTCATCTCACAGAGTTACAGATTTTCCTTCAAGAAGCCTTTCGCTAAGACTGTTCTTGTGGAATTTGCAAAGTGATATTTGGAAGCCCATAGAGGTCTATGGTGAAAAAGGAAATATTTTCTGTTAAAAACTGGAAAGAAGCTTTCTGAGAAACTGCTTTGTGTTCTGTTAATTCATCTCACAGAGTTACAGATTTCTCCCCAAGAAGCCTTTCGGTAAGACTGTTTTGTGGAATTTGCAAAGTGATATTTGGAAGACCATAGAGGGTTACGGGGAAAAAGGAAATATCTTCCGTTAAAAACTCGGAAAAAGCTTTCTGATTACAGCTTTCCCCTCAAGAAGCCTTTCTCTAATACTGTTCTTGTGGAAACTGCAAAGGGATATTTGAAAGCTCATAGACGTCTATGGTGAAAAATGAAACATCTTCTGTAAAAACTGGAAAGAAGCTTCCTGAGACACTGCTTTGTGTTCTGTTAATTCATCTCTCACAGTTACGGCTTTCCCCTCAAGAAGCCTTTCGCTAAGACTGTTCTTGTGGAATTTGCAAGGTGATATTTGGAAGCCCGTAGAGTGCTATGGTGAAAAAGTAAATATCTTCCGTTAAAAACTGGAAAGAAGCTTTCTGAGAAACTGCTTTGTGTTCTGTTAATTCATTTCACAGACTTACAGCTTCAAGCTCAAGAAGCCTTTCGCTAACACTGTTCTTGTGGAATTTGCAAAGTAATATTTGGAAGTCCACAGAGGGCTTTGGTAAAAAAGGAAATATCTTCCGTTTAAAACTGGAAAGAAGCTTTCTGAGAAACTGCTTTGTTTTCTGTTAGTTCATCTCACAGAATTACAGGTTTACCCTCAATAAGACTTTCGCTAAGACAGTTCTTGTGGAATTTGAAAAGTGATACATGGAAGCCCATAGAGGTCTATGGTGAAAAAGGAAATATCTTCCCTTAAAAACTGGAAAGAAGCTTTCCGATTACAGCTTTCCCCTCAAGAAGCCTTTCGCTAAGACTCTTCTTTGGAGTTTGCAAAGTGATATTTGGAAGCCCATAGAGGATTCTGGTGAAAAAGGAAATATCCTAAGATAAAAACTGAAAAGAAGCTTTCTGAGAAACTACTTTGTGTTCTGTTAATTCATCTCACAGACTTACAGCTTTCCCCACAGGAAGTCTTTCGCTAAGCTTGTTCTTGTGGAATTTGCAAAGTGATACTTAGAAGCCCTTAGAGGGCTATGGTGAAAAACGAAATATCTTCAGTTAAAAACTTGAAAGAAGCTTTGTGAGAAACTGCTTTGTGTTCTGTTAATTCATCTCACAGAGTTACAGCTTTCCCCTCAAGAAGCCTTTGGCTAAGAGTGTTCTTGTGGAATTTGCAAGGTGATATTTGGTAGCCCAAAGAGAGCTTCGATGAAAAAGGAAATATCTTCCGTTAAAAACTGGAAAGCAGCTTTTTGAGAAACTGCTTTGTGTTCTGTTAATTCATCTCACAGAATTACAGCTTTCCCCTCAGGAAGCCTTTCGCTAAGACTGTTCTTGTGGAATTTGCAAAGTGATATTTGGACGACCAAAGAGGGCTATAGTGAAAAAGGAAATATCTTCAGTTAAAAACTGGAAAGAAGCTTTCTGAGAAACTGCTTTGTGTTCTCTTAATTCATCTCACAGAGTTACAGCTTTCCCCCCAAAAAGCCTTTCTCTAAGACTGTTCTTGTCCAATTTGTAAAGTGATATTTAGAAGCCCATAGTGGGCTGCGGTGAAAAAGGAAATATCTTCCATTAAAAACTGGAAAAAAGCTTTCTGAGAAACGGCTTTGTGTTCTGTTATTTAATCTCAGAGAGTTACATCTTTCCCCTCAAGAATCCTTTCGCTAAGACTGTTCTTGTGGAATTTAGAACGTGATATTTAGAAGCCCATAGTGGGCTATGGTGAAAAAGGAAATAATTTACGTTAAAAACTGGAAAGAAACGTTCTGAGAAAATACTTTGTGTTCTGTTAATTCATCGCACAGAGTTACAGCTTTCCCCTCAAGAAGCCTTTCGCTAAGACTGTTCTTGTGGTATTTAGAACGTGATATTAGAATCCCATAGAGTGCTATGTTGAATAAGGAAATATTCTCCGTTAAAAACTGGAAAGAAGCATTCTGAGAAACTCCTTTGTGTTCTGTTTATTCATCTCACAGAGTTACAGCTTTTACCTCAATAAGCGTTTCGCTAAGACTGTTCTTGTGGAATTTGCAAAGTGATATTTAGAAGCCCATAGAGGGCTATGGTGAAATGGGAAGTATCCTAAGATAAAAACTGAAAAGAAGCTTTCTGACATACTGCTTTGTGTTCTAATAATTCATGTCACAGAGTTACAGCTTTCCCCAGAAGATGCCTTTCGCTAAGACTGTTCTTGTGGAATTTGCAAAGTCATATTTGGAAACCCATAGAGTTCTATCATGGAAAAAGAAATATCCTCCGTTAAAAGTGAAAACAGGCATACTGAGAAACTGCGTTGTGTTCGGATAATTCATTTCACAGAGTTACAGCTTTCCCCTCAAGAAGCCTTTGGCTAAGAGTGTTCTTGTGGAATTTGCAAGGTGATATTTGGTAGCCCAAAGGGGGCTTTGATGAAAAAGGAAATATCTTCCGTTAAAAACTGGAAAGCAGCTTTTTGAGAAACTGCTTTGTGTCCTCTTAATTCATCTCAGAGTTACAGCTTTCCCCTCAGGAAGCCTTTCGCTAAGACTGTTTTTGTGGAATTTGCAAAGTGATATTTGGACGACCAAAGAGGGCTATAGTGAAAAAGGAAATATCTTCAGTTAAAAACTGGAAAGAAGCTTTCTGAGAAACTGCTTTTTGTTCTGTTAATTCATGTCACAGTGTTACACCTTTCCCCTCAAGAATCCTTTCGCTAAGGCTCTTCTTGTGGAATTTGCCAAGTGATATTTGGAAGCCCATAGAGGGCTATGCTGAAAATGGAAATCTCTTTTATTAAAAACTGGAAAGAAGCTTTCTGAGAAACTGCTTTGTGCTCTGTTAATTGATCTCACAGAGTTACAGCTTTCCCCTCAAGAAGACTTTCGCTAAGACTGTTCTTGTGGAATTTAGAAAGTGATATTTAGAAGCCCATAGATGACTATGGTGAAATAGGAAATATCTTCCGTTAAAAACTTGAAAGAAGCTTTCTGAGAAACTGCTTTGTGTTCTCTTAATTCATCTCACAGAGTTACAGCTTTCCCCCCAAAAAGCCTTTCTCTAAGACTGTTCTTGTCCAATTTGTAAAGTGATATTTAGAAGCCCATAGTGGGCTGCGGTGAAAAAGGAAATATCTTCCATTAAAAACTGGAAAAAAGCTTTCTGAGAAACGGCTTTGTGTTCTGTTATTTAATCTCAGAGAGTTACATCTTTCCCCTCGAGAATCCTTTCGCTAAGACTGTTCTTGTGGAATTTAGAACGTGATATTTAGAAGCCCATAGAGGGCTATGGTGAAAAAGGAAATAATTTACGTTAAAAACTGGAAAGAAGCTTTCTGAGAAACGGCTTTGTGTTCTCGTAATTCATCTCACACAGTTACAGCTTTCACCTCAAGAAGCCTTTCACTAAGACTGTTCTTGTGGAATTTGCAAAGTGATATTTGGAAGCCCATAGAGGGCTATAGTGAAAAAGGAAGGATCCTAACATAAAAACTGAAAAGAAGCTTTCTGAGAAACTGCTTTGTGTTCTGTTAATTCATCTCACAGAGTTACAGCTTTCACCTCAAGAAGCCTTTCGCTAAGACTGTTCTTGTGAAATTTGCAAAGGGATATTTGGAAACCCCTGGAAGGTTATGATGAAAATGTAATATCTTCCTTTAAAAACTGAAAAGAAGCTTTCTGAGAAACTGCTTTGTGTTCTGTTAGTTCATCTCACAGAGTTACAGCTTTCCCCTTAAGAAGCCTTTCGATAAGACTGGTCTTTTCGTATTTGCAAAGCAATATTTACAAGCCCTTAGAGGGCTGTGGTGAAAAAGGAATTATCCTAAGATAAAAACGGGAAAGAAGGTTTCTGAGAAACTGCTTTGTGTTCTGTTAATTCACTTCACAGAGTTACAGCTTTCCCCTCGAGAAGCCTTTCGCTGAGACAGTTCCTGTGGAATTTGGAAAGTGATATTTGGAAGCCCCTTGAGGGCTATCGTGAAAATGAGATATCTTCCGTTAAAAACTGAAAAGAAGCTTTCTCAGAAACTGCTTTGTGTTCTGTTAAATCATCTCACAGAGTTACAGCTTTCCCCTCAAGAAGCCGTTCACTAGTACTGTTCTTGTGAAATTTGCAAAGTGATATTTGGAAGCCCAAAGAGGGCTACGGTGAAAAAGGAAATATCTTTCGTTAAAAACTGCAAAGAAGCTTTCTGAGAAACTGGTTTGTTTTCTGTTAATTCATCTCACAGAGTTACAGCTTTCCCCTCCAGAAGACTTTCGCGAAGACTGTTTTTTTTTTTTTTTTGTTTTGTATTTTTTTTTTTTTTTTTTTTTTTTGTCAGCGCTCAAAATCTTTTTAATAAGAGGGTAGGATCCAAGGTTAGTTTTTGTAGCCTCGGCTGGCCCGTCGGCCTCTGGCACGCTCGAACTTCCGGCCCTTGGAGCGGACGTAGGGTTTGGTGTGGCTGTGCGGGGTTCCTGGGGCCTTGCCGAAATGCCGGTACACCTCTCGGCCCTTGCGAGGACCGGAGAGCAGGACAGTGCCGCAGCCCTTGGGGGAGTCGAAGGTCAGCTGGTCGAAAGTGAGGATCTTGCCCCCGGCCCTGAGGATGCGGCTGCGGGCCCGGCTGGTTACGCGCAGTGCACATACCTTCAGTTTGGGCACCTCCTGAACCCGCACGTCGTCCGTTATGGTCCCCACAACCACAGCCGTTTTGTTTTCCCGGCCAGGAAGCTTCATCTTCCGGGTCATCCGGGAAAGGGACAGAGGCGGCCGGTTGGAGCGACTCATAAACAACCTCTTCAGCACAACCTGGTTGAATGTGGAATTGGTTCTTCTGGCCAGAAACCTATACAACTTGACCAACAGCCTCAGGTAGATATCCTGGCTCTTGGGCTCCTTTGCCGAACCTTTTGGGCCTTGTTGTGGCGGATGTCAACTCCCATGATGGCGCCTCCTGCCCGGCCAGGTCTGGAAAATCGCTAAGACTGTTTTTGTGGAATTTGCAAAGTGGTATTTGGAAGCCCATAGAGGGTTA
The DNA here is from genome assembly GCF_047675955.1 of Chlorocebus sabaeus. Lineage (NCBI taxonomy): Eukaryota > Metazoa > Chordata > Mammalia > Primates > Cercopithecidae > Chlorocebus > Chlorocebus sabaeus. Next base: position 328,483 of record NW_027327558.1, read on the forward strand.
TGGTGAAAACGGAAAAACGTTCCGTTTAAAACTGTAAAGAAGCTTTCTGAGAAACTGCTTTGTGTTCTGTCAATTCATCCACAGAGTTACAGCATTCCCCTCAAGAAGCCTTTCGCTAAGACTTTTCTTGTGCAATTTGCAAAGAGATATTTGGAAGCCCCTAGAGGGCTATGGTGAAAAAGGAAATATCTTCAGTTAAAAAATGGAAAGAAGCTTCCTGAAAAACTGCTTTCTGTTTTGTTAATTCATCTCAGAGAGTTACAGTTTTCCCTTCAAGAACTTTTTCGCTAAGACTGTTCTTGTGGAATTTGCAAAGTGATATTTGGAAGCCCATAGAGGGCTATGGTGAAAAAGAAAATATCTTCCGTTAAAAACTGGAAAGAAGCTTTCTGAGAAAATGCATTGTGTTCTGTTAATTCATCTCACAGAGTTACAGCTTTCCTCTCAAGAAACCTTCCTCTAAGACTGTTCTCTCGGAATTTGCAAGGTGTTATTTGAAAGCACATAGAGGGCCATGTTGAAAAAGGAAATATCCCAAGATAAAAACTGAAAAGAAACTTTCTGAGAAACTGCTTTGTCTTCTGTTAATTCACCTCACAGAGTTACAGCTTTCCCCACAAGAAGCGTTTCGCTAAGACTGTTCTTGTGGAATTTGCAAAGTGATATATGGAAGCCTATAGAGGGCTATGGAGGAAAAGAAAATATCCTAAGTTAAAAACTGAAAAGAAGCTTTCTGATAAACTGCTTTTTATCCTGTTAATTCATCTCACAGAGTTACAGCTTTCCCCTCAAGAAGCCTTTCGCTAAGACTGCTCTTGTGGAATTTGCAAAGTGTAATTTGGAAGCCCCTCGAGGGCTATGGTGAAAAATGAAATATCTTCAGTTAAAAACTGGAAAGAAGCTTTCTGAGAAACCGCTTTGTGTTGTGTTAATTCATCTCACAGACTTACATCCTCCCCTGAGGAAGCCTTTCGCGAAGATTGTTCTTGTGGAATTTGGAAAGTGATATTTGGAAGCCCATAGAGGTCTATTGTGAAAAAGGAAATATCTTTAGTTAAAAACTGCAAAGTAGATTTCTGAGAAACTGCTTTGTGTTCAGTTAATTCATCTCACAGAGTTACAGATTTTCCTTCAAGAAGCCTTTCGCTAAGACTGTTCTTGTGGAATTTGCAAAGTGATATTTGGAAGCCCATAGAGGTCTATGGTGAAAAAGGAAATATTTTCTGTTAAAAACTGGAAAGAAGCTTTCTGAGAAACTGCTTTGTGTTCTGTTAATTCATCTCACAGAGTTACAGATTTCTCCCCAAGAAGCCTTTCGGTAAGACTGTTTTGTGGAATTTGCAAAGTGATATTTGGAAGACCATAGAGGGTTACGGGGAAAAAGGAAATATCTTCCGTTAAAAACTCGGAAAAAGCTTTCTGATTACAGCTTTCCCCTCAAGAAGCCTTTCTCTAATACTGTTCTTGTGGAAACTGCAAAGGGATATTTGAAAGCTCATAGACGTCTATGGTGAAAAATGAAACATCTTCTGTAAAAACTGGAAAGAAGCTTCCTGAGACACTGCTTTGTGTTCTGTTAATTCATCTCTCACAGTTACGGCTTTCCCCTCAAGAAGCCTTTCGCTAAGACTGTTCTTGTGGAATTTGCAAGGTGATATTTGGAAGCCCGTAGAGTGCTATGGTGAAAAAGTAAATATCTTCCGTTAAAAACTGGAAAGAAGCTTTCTGAGAAACTGCTTTGTGTTCTGTTAATTCATTTCACAGACTTACAGCTTCAAGCTCAAGAAGCCTTTCGCTAACACTGTTCTTGTGGAATTTGCAAAGTAATATTTGGAAGTCCACAGAGGGCTTTGGTAAAAAAGGAAATATCTTCCGTTTAAAACTGGAAAGAAGCTTTCTGAGAAACTGCTTTGTTTTCTGTTAGTTCATCTCACAGAATTACAGGTTTACCCTCAATAAGACTTTCGCTAAGACAGTTCTTGTGGAATTTGAAAAGTGATACATGGAAGCCCATAGAGGTCTATGGTGAAAAAGGAAATATCTTCCCTTAAAAACTGGAAAGAAGCTTTCCGATTACAGCTTTCCCCTCAAGAAGCCTTTCGCTAAGACTCTTCTTTGGAGTTTGCAAAGTGATATTTGGAAGCCCATAGAGGATTCTGGTGAAAAAGGAAATATCCTAAGATAAAAACTGAAAAGAAGCTTTCTGAGAAACTACTTTGTGTTCTGTTAATTCATCTCACAGACTTACAGCTTTCCCCACAGGAAGTCTTTCGCTAAGCTTGTTCTTGTGGAATTTGCAAAGTGATACTTAGAAGCCCTTAGAGGGCTATGGTGAAAAACGAAATATCTTCAGTTAAAAACTTGAAAGAAGCTTTGTGAGAAACTGCTTTGTGTTCTGTTAATTCATCTCACAGAGTTACAGCTTTCCCCTCAAGAAGCCTTTGGCTAAGAGTGTTCTTGTGGAATTTGCAAGGTGATATTTGGTAGCCCAAAGAGAGCTTCGATGAAAAAGGAAATATCTTCCGTTAAAAACTGGAAAGCAGCTTTTTGAGAAACTGCTTTGTGTTCTGTTAATTCATCTCACAGAATTACAGCTTTCCCCTCAGGAAGCCTTTCGCTAAGACTGTTCTTGTGGAATTTGCAAAGTGATATTTGGACGACCAAAGAGGGCTATAGTGAAAAAGGAAATATCTTCAGTTAAAAACTGGAAAGAAGCTTTCTGAGAAACTGCTTTGTGTTCTCTTAATTCATCTCACAGAGTTACAGCTTTCCCCCCAAAAAGCCTTTCTCTAAGACTGTTCTTGTCCAATTTGTAAAGTGATATTTAGAAGCCCATAGTGGGCTGCGGTGAAAAAGGAAATATCTTCCATTAAAAACTGGAAAAAAGCTTTCTGAGAAACGGCTTTGTGTTCTGTTATTTAATCTCAGAGAGTTACATCTTTCCCCTCAAGAATCCTTTCGCTAAGACTGTTCTTGTGGAATTTAGAACGTGATATTTAGAAGCCCATAGTGGGCTATGGTGAAAAAGGAAATAATTTACGTTAAAAACTGGAAAGAAACGTTCTGAGAAAATACTTTGTGTTCTGTTAATTCATCGCACAGAGTTACAGCTTTCCCCTCAAGAAGCCTTTCGCTAAGACTGTTCTTGTGGTATTTAGAACGTGATATTAGAATCCCATAGAGTGCTATGTTGAATAAGGAAATATTCTCCGTTAAAAACTGGAAAGAAGCATTCTGAGAAACTCCTTTGTGTTCTGTTTATTCATCTCACAGAGTTACAGCTTTTACCTCAATAAGCGTTTCGCTAAGACTGTTCTTGTGGAATTTGCAAAGTGATATTTAGAAGCCCATAGAGGGCTATGGTGAAATGGGAAGTATCCTAAGATAAAAACTGAAAAGAAGCTTTCTGACATACTGCTTTGTGTTCTAATAATTCATGTCACAGAGTTACAGCTTTCCCCAGAAGATGCCTTTCGCTAAGACTGTTCTTGTGGAATTTGCAAAGTCATATTTGGAAACCCACAGAGTTCTATCATGGAAAAAGAAATATCCTCCGTTAAAAGTGAAAAGAGGCATACTGACAAACTGCGTTGTGTTCGGATAATTCATTTCACAGAGTTACAGCTTTCCCCTCAAGAAGCCTTTGGCTAAGAGTGTTCTTGTGGAATTTGCAAGGTGATATTTGGTAGCCCAAAAGGGCTTTGATGAAAAAGGAAATATCTTCCGTTAAAAACTGGAAAGCAGCTTTTTGAGAAACTGCTTTGTGTCCTCTTAATTCATCTCAGAGTTACAGCTTTCCCCTCAGGAAGCCTTTCGCTAAGACTGTTTTTGTGGAATTTGCAAAGTGATATTTGGACGACCAAAGAGGGCTATAGTGAAAAAGGAAATATCTTCAGTTAAAAACTGGAAAGAAGCTTTCTGAGAAACTGCTTTTTGTTCTGTTAATTCATTTCACAGTGTTACACCTTTCCCCTCAAGAATCCTTTCGCTAAGGCTCTTCTTGTGGAATTTGCCAAGTGATATTTGGAAGCCCATAGAGGGCTATGCTGAAAATGGAAATCTCTTTTATTAAAAACTGGAAAGAAGCTTTCTGAGAAACTGCTTTGTGCTCTGTTAATTGATCTCACAGAGTTACAGCTTTCCCCTCAAGAAGACTTTCGCTAAGACTGTTCTTGTGGAAATTAGAAAGTGATATTTAGAAGCCCATAGATGACTATGGTGAAATAGGAAATATCTTCCGTTAAAAACTTGAAAGAAGCTTTCTGAGAAACTGCTTTGTGTTCTCTTAATTCATCTCACAGAGTTACAGCTTTCCCCCCAAAAAGCCTTTCTCTAAGACTGTTCTTGTCCAATTTGTAAAGTGATATTTAGAAGCCCATAGTGGGCTGCGGTGAAAAAGGAAATATCTTCCATTAAAAACTGGAAAAAAGCTTTCTGAGAAACGGCTTTGTGTTCTGTTATTTAATCTCAGAGAGTTACATCTTTCCCCTCGAGAATCCTTTCGCTAAGACTGTTCTTGTGGAATTTAGAACGTGATATTTAGAAGCCCATAGAGGGCTATGGTGAAAAAGGAAATAATTTACGTTAAAAACTGGAAAGAAGCTTTCTGAGAAACGGCTTTGTGTTCTCGTAATTCATCTCACACAGTTACAGCTTTCACCTCAAGAAGCCTTTCACTAAGACTGTTCTTGTGGAATTTGCAAAGTGATATTTGGAAGCCCATAGAGGGCTATAGTGAAAAAGGAAGGATCCTAACATAAAAACTGAAAAGAAGCTTTCTGAGAAACTGCTTTGTGTTCTGTTAATTCATCTCACAGAGTTACAGCTTTCACCTCAAGAAGCCTTTCGCTAAGACTGTTCTTGTGAAATTTGCAAAGGGATATTTGGAAACCCCTGGAAGGTTATGATGAAAATGTAATATCTTCCTTTAAAAACTGAAAAGAAGCTTTCTGAGAAACTGCTTTGTGTTCTGTTAGTTCATCTCACAGAGTTACAGCTTTCCCCTTAAGAAGCCTTTCGATAAGACTGGTCTTTTCGTATTTGCAAAGCAATATTTACAAGCCCTTAGAGGGCTGTGGTGAAAAAGGAATTATCCTAAGATAAAAACGGGAAAGAAGGTTTCTGAGAAACTGCTTTGTGTTCTGTTAATTCACTTCACAGAGTTACAGCTTTCCCCTCGAGAAGCCTTTCGCTGAGACAGTTCCTATGGAATTTGGAAAGTGATATTTGGAAGCCCCTTGAGGGCTATCGTGAAAATGAGATATCTTCCGTTAAAAACTGAAAAGAAGCTTTCTCAGAAACTGCTTTGTGTTCTGTTAAATCATCTCACAGAGTTACAGCTTTCCCCTCAAGAAGCCGTTCACTAGTACTGTTCTTGTGAAATTTGCAAAGTGATATTTGGAAGCCCAAAGAGGGCTACGGTGAAAAAGGAAATATCTTTCGTTAAAAACTGCAAAGAAGCTTTCTGAGAAACTGGTTTGTTTTCTGTTAATTCATCTCACAGAGTTACAGCTTTCCCCTCCAGAAGACTTTCGCGAAGACTGTTTTGTTTTTTTTTTTTTTTGTTTTTTTTTTTTTTTTTTTTTTTTGTCAGCGCTCAAAATCTTTTTAATAAGAGGGTAGGATCCAAGGTTAGTTTTTGTAGCCTCGGCTGGCCCGTCGGCCTCTGGCACGCTCGAACTTCCGGCCCTTGGAGCGGACGTAGGGTTTGGTGTGGCTGTGCGGGGTTCCTGGGGCCTTGCCGAAATGCCGGTACACCTCTCGGCCCTTGCGAGGACCGGAGAGCAGGACAGTGCCGCAGCCCTTGGGGGAGTCGAAGGTCAGCTGGTCGAAAGTGAGGATCTTGCCCCCGGCCCTGAGGATGCGGCTGCGGGCCCGGCTGGTTACGCGCAGTGCACATACCTTCAGTTTGGGCACCTCCTGAACCCGCACGTCGTCCGTTATGGTCCCCACAACCACAGCCGTTTTGTTTTCCCGGCCAGGAAGCTTCATCTTCCGGGTCATCCGGGAAAGGGACAGAGGCGGCCGGTTGGAGCGACTCATAAACAACCTCTTCAGCACAACCTGGTTGAATGTGGAATTGGTTCTTCTGGCCAGAAACCTATACAACTTGACCAACAGCCTCAGGTAGATATCCTGGCTCTTGGGCTCCTTTGCCGAACCTTTTGGGCCTTGTTGTGGCGGATGTCAACTCCCATGATGGCGCCTCCTGCCCGGCCAGGTCTGGAAAATCGCTAAGACTGTTTTTGTGGAATTTGCAAAGTGGTATTTGGAAGCCCATAGAGGGTTATGGTGAAAACGGAAAAACGTTCCGTTTAAAACTGTAAAGAAGCTTTCTGAGAAACTGCTTTGTGTTCTGTCAATTCATCCACAGAGTTACAGCATTCCCCTCAAGAAGCCTTTCGCTAAGACTTTTCTTGTGCAATTTGCAAAGAGATATTTGGAAGCCCCTAGAGGGCTATGGTGAAAAAGGAAATATCTTCAGTTAAAAAATGGAAAGAAGCTTCCTGAAAAACTGCTTTCTGTTTTGTTAATTCATCTCAGAGAGTTACAGTTTTCCCTTCAAGAACTTTTTCGCTAAGACTGTTCTTGTGGAATTTGCAAAGTGATATTTGGAAGCCCATAGAGGGCTATGGTGAAAAAGAAAATATCTTCCGTTAAAAACTGGAAAGAAGCTTTCTGAGAAAATGCATTGTGTTCTGTTAATTCATCTCACAGAGTTACAGCTTTCCTCTCAAGAAACCTTCCTCTAAGACTGTTCTCTCGGAATTTGCAAGGTGTTATTTGAAAGCACATAGAGGGCCATGTTGAAAAAGGAAATATCCCAAGATAAAAACTGAAAAGAAACTTTCTGAGAAACTGCTTTGTCTTCTGTTAATTCACCTCACAGAGTTACAGCTTTCCCCACAAGAAGCGTTTCGCTAAGACTGTTCTTGTGGAATTTGCAAAGTGATATATGGAAGCCTATAGAGGGCTATGGAGGAAAAGAAAATATCCTAAGTTAAAAACTGAAAAGAAGCTTTCTGATAAACTGCTTTTTATCCTGTTAATTCATCTCACAGAGTTACAGCTTTCCCCTCAAGAAGCCTTTCGCTAAGACTGCTCTTGTGGAATTTGCAAAGTGTAATTTGGAAGCCCCTCGAGGGCTATGGTGAAAAATGAAATATCTTCAGTTAAAAACTGGAAAGAAGCTTTCTGAGAAACCGCTTTGTGTTGTGTTAATTCATCTCACAGACTTACATCCTCCCCTGAGGAAGCCTTTCGCGAAGATTGTTCTTGTGGAATTTGGAAAGTGATATTTGGAAGCCCATAGAGGTCTATTGTGAAAAAGGAAATATCTTTAGTTAAAAACTGCAAAGTAGATTTCTGAGAAACTGCTTTGTGTTCAGTTAATTCATCTCACAGAGTTACAGATTTTCCTTCAAGAAGCCTTTCGCTAAGACTGTTCTTGTGGAATTTGCAAAGTGATATTTGGAAGCCCATAGAGGTCTATGGTGAAAAAGGAAATATTTTCTGTTAAAAACTGGAAAGAAGCTTTCTGAGAAACTGCTTTGTGTTCTGTTAATTCATCTCACAGAGTTACAGATTTCTCCCCAAGAAGCCTTTCGGTAAGACTGTTTTGTGGAATTTGCAAAGTGATATTTGGAAGACCATAGAGGGTTACGGGGAAAAAGGAAATATCTTCCGTTAAAAACTCGGAAAAAGCTTTCTGATTACAGCTTTCCCCTCAAGAAGCCTTTCTCTAATACTGTTCTTGTGGAAACTGCAAAGGGATATTTGAAAGCTCATAGACGTCTATGGTGAAAAATGAAACATCTTCTGTAAAAACTGGAAAGAAGCTTCCTGAGACACTGCTTTGTGTTCTGTTAATTCATCTCTCACAGTTACGGCTTTCCCCTCAAGAAGCCTTTCGCTAAGACTGTTCTTGTGGAATTTGCAAGGTGATATTTGGAAGCCCGTAGAGTGCTATGGTGAAAAAGTAAATATCTTCCGTTAAAAACTGGAAAGAAGCTTTCTGAGAAACTGCTTTGTGTTCTGTTAATTCATTTCACAGACTTACAGCTTCAAGCTCAAGAAGCCTTTCGCTAACACTGTTCTTGTGGAATTTGCAAAGTAATATTTGGAAGTCCACAGAGGGCTTTGGTAAAAAAGGAAATATCTTCCGTTTAAAACTGGAAAGAAGCTTTCTGAGAAACTGCTTTGTTTTCTGTTAGTTCATCTCACAGAATTACAGGTTTACCCTCAATAAGACTTTCGCTAAGACAGTTCTTGTGGAATTTGAAAAGTGATACATGGAAGCCCATAGAGGTCTATGGTGAAAAAGGAAATATCTTCCCTTAAAAACTGGAAAGAAGCTTTCCGATTACAGCTTTCCCCTCAAGAAGCCTTTCGCTAAGACTCTTCTTTGGAGTTTGCAAAGTGATATTTGGAAGCCCATAGAGGATTCTGGTGAAAAAGGAAATATCCTAAGATAAAAACTGAAAAGAAGCTTTCTGAGAAACTACTTTGTGTTCTGTTAATTCATCTCACAGACTTACAGCTTTCCCCACAGGAAGTCTTTCGCTAAGCTTGTTCTTGTGGAATTTGCAAAGTGATACTTAGAAGCCCTTAGAGGGCTATGGTGAAAAACGAAATATCTTCAGTTAAAAACTTGAAAGAAGCTTTGTGAGAAACTGCTTTGTGTTCTGTTAATTCATCTCACAGAGTTACAGCTTTCCCCTCAAGAAGCCTTTGGCTAGGAGTGTTCTTGTGGAATTTGCAAGGTGATATTTGGTAGCCCAAAGAGAGCTTCGATGAAAAAGGAAATATCTTCCGTTAAAAACTGGAAAGCAGCTTTTTGAGAAACTGCTTTGTGTTCTGTTAATTCATCTCACAGAATTACAGCTTTCCCCTCAGGAAGCCTTTCGCTAAGACTGTTCTTGTGGAATTTGCAAAGTGATATTTGGACGACCAAAGAGGGCTATAGTGAAAAAGGAAATATCTTCAGTTAAAAACTGGAAAGAAGCTTTCTGAGAAACTGCTTTGTGTTCTCTTAATTCATCTCACAGAGTTACAGCTTTCCCCCCAAAAAGCCTTTCTCTAAGACTGTTCTTGTCCAATTTGTAAAGTGATATTTAGAAGCCCATAGTGGGCTGCGGTGAAAAAGGAAATATCTTCCATTAAAAACTGGAAAAAAGCTTTCTGAGAAACGGCTTTGTGTTCTGTTATTTAATCTCAGAGAGTTACATCTTTCCCCTCAAGAATCCTTTCGCTAAGACTGTTCTTGTGGAATTTAGAACGTGATATTTAGAAGCCCATAGTGGGCTATGGTGAAAAAGGAAATAATTTACGTTAAAAACTGGAAAGAAACGTTCTGAGAAAATACTTTGTGTTCTGTTAATTCATCGCACAGAGTTACAGCTTTCCCCTCAAGAAGCCTTTCGCTAAGACTGTTCTTGTGGTATTTAGAACGTGATATTAGAATCCCATAGAGTGCTATGTTGAATAAGGAAATATTCTCCGTTAAAAACTGGAAAGAAGCATTCTGAGAAACTCCTTTGTGTTCTGTTTATTCATCTCACAGAGTTACAGCTTTTACCTCAATAAGCGTTTCGCTAAGACTGTTCTTGTGGAATTTGCAAAGTGATATTTAGAAGCCCATAGAGGGCTATGGTGAAATGGGAAGTATCCTAAGATAAAAACTGAAAAGAAGCTTTCTGACATACTGCTTTGTGTTCTAATAATTCATGTCACAGAGTTACAGCTTTCCCCAGAAGATGCCTTTCGCTAAGACTGTTCTTGTGGAATTTGCAAAGTCATATTTGGAAACCCATAGAGTTCTATCATGGAAAAAGAAATATCCTCCGTTAAAAGTGAAAAGAGGCATACTGAGAAACTGCGTTGTGTTCGGATAATTCATTTCACAGAGTTACAGCTTTCCCCTCAAGAAGCCTTTGGCTAAGAGTGTTCTTGTGGAATTTGCAAGGTGATATTTGGTAGCCCAAAGAGGGCTTTGATGAAAAAGGAAATATCTTCCGTTAAAAACTGGAAAGCAGCTTTTTGAGAAACTGCTTTGTGTCCTCTTAATTCATCTCAGAGTTACAGCTTTCCCCTCAGGAAGCCTTTCGCTAAGACTGTTTTTGTGGAATTTGCAAAGTGATATTTGGACGACCAAAGAGGGCTATAGTGAAAAAGGAAATATCTTCAGTTAAAAACTGGAAAGAAGCTTTCTGAGAAACTGCTTTTTGTTCTGTTAATTCATTTCACAGTGTTACACCTTTCCCCTCAAGAATCCTTTCGCTAAGGCTCTTCTTGTGGAATTTGCCAAGTGATATTTGGAAGCCCATAGAGGGCTATGCTGAAAATGGAAATCTCTTTTATTAAAAACTGGAAAGAAGCTTTCTGAGAAACTGCTTTGTGCTCTGTTAATTGATCTCACAGAGTTACAGCTTTCCCCTCAAGAAGACTTTCGCTAAGACTGTTCTTGTGGAATTTAGAAAGTGATATTTAGAAGCCCATAGATGACTATGGTGAAATAGGAAATATCTTCCGTTAAAAACTTGAAAGAAGCTTTCTGAGAAACTGCTTTGTGTTCTCTTAATTCATCTCACAGAGTTACAGCTTTCCCCCCAAAAAGCCTTTCTCTAAGACTGTTCTTGTCCAATTTGTAAAGTGATATTTAGAAGCCCATAGTGGGCTGCGGTGAAAAAGGAAATATCTTCCATTAAAAACTGGAAAAAAGCTTTCTGAGAAACGGCTTTGTGTTCTGTTATTTAATCTCAGAGGGTTACATCTTTCCCCTCAAGAATCCTTTCGCTAAGACTGTTCTTGTGGAATTTAGAACGTGATATTTAGAAGCCCATAGTGGGCTATGGTGAAAAAGGAAATAATTTACGTTAAAAACTGGAAAGAAGCTTTCTGAGAAACGGCTTTGTGTTCTCGTAATTCATCTCACACAGTTACAGCTTTCACCTCAAGAAGCCTTTCACTAAGACTGTTCTTGTGGAATTTGCAAAGTGATATTTGGAAGCCCATAGAGGGCTATAGTGAAAAAGGAAGGATCCTAACATAAAAACTGAAAAGAAGCTTTCTGAGAAACTGCTTTGTGTTCTGTTAATTCATCTCACAGAGTTACAGCTTTCACCTCAAGAAGCCTTTCGCTAAGACTGTTCTTGTGAAATTTGCAAAGGGATATTTGGAAACCCCTGGAAGGTTATGATGAAAATGTAATATCTTCCTTTAAAAACTGAAAAGAAGCTTTCTGAGAAACTGCTTTGTGTTCTGTTAGTTCATCTCACAGAGTTACAGCTTTCCCCTTAAGAAGCCTTTCGATAAGACTGGTCTTTTCGTATTTGCAAAGCAATATTTACAAGCCCTTAGAGGGCTGTGGTGAAAAAGGAATTATCCTAAGATAAAAACGGGAAAGAAGGTTTCTGAGAAACTGCTTTGTGTTCTGTTAAGTCACTTCACAGAGTTACAGCTTTCCCCTCGAGAAGCCTTTCGCTGAGACAGTTCCTGTGGAATTTGGAAAGTGATATTTGGAAGCCCCTTGAGGGCTATCGTGAAAATGAGATATCTTCCGTTAAAAACTGAAAAGAAGCTTTCTCAGAAACTGCTTTGTGTTCTGTTAAATCATCTCACAGAGTTACAGCTTTCCCCTCAAGAAGCCGTTCACTAGTACTGTTCTTGTGAAATTTGCAAAGTGATATTTGGAAGCCCAAAGAGGGCTACGGTGAAAAAGGAAATATCTTTCGTTAAAAACTGCAAAGAAGCTTTCTGAGAAACTGGTTTGTTTTCTGTTAATTCATCTCACAGAGTTACAGCTTTCCCCTCCAGAAGACTTTCGCGAAGACTGTTTTTTTTTTTTTTTTTTTTTTTCTTTTTTTTTTTTTTTTTTTTGTCAGCGCTCAAAATCTTTTTAATAAGAGGGTAGGATCCAAGGTTAGTTTTTGTAGCCTCGGCTGGCCCGTCGGCCTCTGGCACGCTCGAACTTCCGGCCCTTGGAGCGGACGTAGGGTTTGGTGTGGCTGTGCGGGGTTCCTGGGGCCTTGCCGAAATGCCGGTACACCTCTCGGCCCTTGCGAGGACCGGAGAGCAGGACAGTGCCGCAGCCCTTGGGGGAGTCGAAGGTCAGCTGGTCGAAAGTGAGGATCTTGCCCCCGGCCCTGAGGATGCGGCTGCGGGCCCGGCTGGTTACGCGCAGTGCACATACCTTCAGTTTGGGCACCTCCTGAACCCGCACGTCGTCCGTTATGGTCCCCACAACCACAGCCGTTTTGTTTTCCCGGCCAGGAAGCTTCATCTTCCGGGTCATCCGGGAAAGGGACAGAGGCGGCCGGTTGGAGCGACTCATAAACAACCTCTTCAGCACAACCTGGTTGAATGTGGAATTGGTTCTTCTGGCCAGAAACCTATACAACTTGACCAACAGCCTCAGGTAGATATCCTGGCTCTTGGGCTCCTTTGCCGAACCTTTTGGGCCTTGTTGTGGCGGATGTCAACTCCCATGATGGCGCCTCCTGCCCGGCCAGGTCTGGAAAATCGCTAAGACTGTTTTTGTGGAATTTGCAAAGTGGTATTTGGAAGCCCATAGAGGGTTATGGTGAAAACGGAAAAACGTTCCGTTTAAAACTGTAAAGAAGCTTTCTGAGAAACTGCTTTGTGTTCTGTCAATTCATCCACAGAGTTACAGCATTCCCCTCAAGAAGCCTTTCGCTAAGACTTTTCTTGTGCAATTTGCAAAGAGATATTTGGAAGCCCCTAGAGGGCTATGGTGAAAAAGGAAATATCTTCAGTTAAAAAATGGAAAGAAGCTTCCTGAAAAACTGCTTTCTGTTTTGTTAATTCATCTCAGAGAGTTACAGTTTTCCCTTCAAGAACTTTTTCGCTAAGACTGTTCTTGTGGAATTTGCAAAGTGATATTTGGAAGCCCATAGAGGGCTATGGTGAAAAAGAAAATATCTTCCGTTAAAAACTGGAAAGAAGCTTTCTGAGAAAATGCATTGTGTTCTGTTAATTCATCTCACAGAGTTACAGCTTTCCTCTCAAGAAACCTTCCTCTAAGACTGTTCTCTCGGAATTTGCAAGGTGTTATTTGAAAGCACATAGAGGGCCATGTTGAAAAAGGAAATATCCCAAGATAAAAACTGAAAAGAAACTTTCTGAGAAACTGCTTTGTCTTCTGTTAATTCACCTCACAGAGTTACAGCTTTCCCCACAAGAAGCGTTTCGCTAAGACTGTTCTTGTGGAATTTGCAAAGTGATATATGGAAGCCTATAGAGGGCTATGGAGGAAAAGAAAATATCCTAAGTTAAAAACTGAAAAGAAGCTTTCTGATAAACTGCTTTTTATCCTGTTAATTCATCTCACAGAGTTACAGCTTTCCCCTCAAGAAGCCTTTCGCTAAGACTGCTCTTGTGGAATTTGCAAAGTGTAATTTGGAAGCCCCTCGAGGGCTATGGTGAAAAATGAAATATCTTCAGTTAAAAACTGGAAAGAAGCTTTCTGAGAAACCGCTTTGTGTTGTGTTAATTCATCTCACAGACTTACATCCTCCCCTGAGGAAGCCTTTCACGAAGATTGTTCTTGTGGAATTTGGAAAGTGATATTTGGAAGCCCATAGAGGTCTATTGTGAAAAAGGAAATATCTTTAGTTAAAAACTGCAAAGTAGATTTCTGAGAAACTGCTTTGTGTTCAGTTAATTCATCTCACAGAGTTACAGATTTTCCTTCAAGAAGCCTTTCGCTAAGACTGTTCTTGTGGAATTTGCAAAGTGATATTTGGAAGCCCATAGAGGTCTATGGTGAAAAAGGAAATATTTTCTGTTAAAAACTGGAAAGAAGCTTTCTGAGAAACTGCTTTGTGTTCTGTTAATTCATCTCACAGAGTTACAGATTTCTCCCCAAGAAGCCTTTCGGTAAGACTGTTTTGTGGAATTTGCAAAGTGATATTTGGAAGACCATAGAGGGTTACGGGGAAAAAGGAAATATCTTCCTTTAAAAACTCGGAAAAAGCTTTCTGATTACAGCTTTCCCCTCAAGAAGCCTTTCTCTAATACTGTTCTTGTGGAAACTGCAAAGGGATATTTGAAAGCTCATAGACGTCTATGGTGAAAAATGAAACATCTTCTGTAAAAACTGGAAAGAAGCTTCCTGAGACACTGCTTTGTGTTCTGTTAATTCATCTCTCACAGTTACGGCTTTCCCCTCAAGAAGCCTTTCGCTAAGACTGTTCTTGTGGAATTTGCAAGGTGATATTTGGAAGCCCGTAGAGTGCTATGGTGAAAAAGTAAATATCTTCCGTTAAAAACTGGAAAGAAGCTTTCTGAGAAACTGCTTTGTGTTCTGTTAATTCATTTCACAGACTTACAGCTTCAAGCTCAAGAAGCCTTTCGCTAACACTGTTCTTGTGGAATTTGCAAAGTAATATTTGGAAGTCCACAGAGGGCTTTGGTAAAAAAGGAAATATCTTCCGTTTAAAACTGGAAAGAAGCTTTCTGAGAAACTGCTTTGTTTTCTGTTAGTTCATCTCACAGAATTACAGGTTTACCCTCAATAAGACTTTCGCTAAGACAGTTCTTGTGGAATTTGAAAAGTGATACATGGAAGCCCATAGAGGTCTATGGTGAAAAAGGAAATATCTTCCCTTAAAAACTGGAAAGAAGCTTTCCGATTACAGCTTTCCCCTCAAGAAGCCTTTCGCTAAGACTCTTCTTTGGAGTTTGCAAAGTGATATTTGGAAGCCCATAGAGGATTCTGGTGAAAAAGGAAATATCCTAAGATAAAAACTGAAAAGAAGCTTTCTGAGAAACTACTTTGTGTTCTGTTAATTCATCTCACAGACTTACAGCTTTCCCCACAGGAAGTCTTTCGCTAAGCTTGTTCTTGTGGAATTTGCAAAGTGATACTTAGAAGCCCTTAGAGGGCTATGGTGAAAAACGAAATATCTTCAGTTAAAAACTTGAAAGAAGCTTTGTGAGAAACTGCTTTGTGTTCTGTTAATTCATCTCACAGAGTTACAGCTTTCCCCTCAAGAAGCCTTTGGCTAAGAGTGTTCTTGTGGAATTTGCAAGGTGATATTTGGTA
The DNA here is from genome assembly GCF_047675955.1 of Chlorocebus sabaeus. Taxonomy (NCBI): domain Eukaryota; kingdom Metazoa; phylum Chordata; class Mammalia; order Primates; family Cercopithecidae; genus Chlorocebus; species Chlorocebus sabaeus. The sequence continues at coordinate 343,547 of NW_027327558.1, forward strand.
GCCCAAAGAGAGCTTCGATGAAAAAGGAAATATCTTCCGTTAAAAACTGGAAAGCAGCTTTTTGAGAAACTGCTTTGTGTTCTGTTAATTCATCTCACAGAATTACAGCTTTCCCCTCAGGAAGCCTTTCGCTAAGACTGTTCTTGTGGAATTTGCAAAGTGATATTTGGACGACCAAAGAGGGCTATAGTGAAAAAGGAAATATCTTCAGTTAAAAACTGGAAAGAAGCTTTCTGAGAAACTGCTTTGTGTTCTCTTAATTCATCTCACAGAGTTACAGCTTTCCCCCCAAAAAGCCTTTCTCTAAGACTGTTCTTGTCCAATTTGTAAAGTGATATTTAGAAGCCCATAGTGGGCTGCGGTGAAAAAGGAAATATCTTCCATTAAAAACTGGAAAAAAGCTTTCTGAGAAACGGCTTTGTGTTCTGTTATTTAATCTCAGAGAGTTACATCTTTCCCCTCAAGAATCCTTTCGCTAAGACTGTTCTTGTGGAATTTAGAACGTGATATTTAGAAGCCCATAGTGGGCTATGGTGAAAAAGGAAATAATTTACGTTAAAAACTGGAAAGAAACGTTCTGAGAAAATACTTTGTGTTCTGTTAATTCATCGCACAGAGTTACAGCTTTCCCCTCAAGAAGCCTTTCGCTAAGACTGTTCTTGTGGTATTTAGAACGTGATATTAGAATCCCATAGAGTGCTATGTTGAATAAGGAAATATTCTCCGTTAAAAACTGGAAAGAAGCATTCTGAGAAACTCCTTTGTGTTCTGTTTATTCATCTCACAGAGTTACAGCTTTTACCTCAATAAGCGTTTCGCTAAGACTGTTCTTGTGGAATTTGCAAAGTGATATTTAGAAGCCCATAGAGGGCTATGGTGAAATGGGAAGTATCCTAAGATAAAAACTGAAAAGAAGCTTTCTGACATACTGCTTTGTGTTCTAATAATTCATGTCACAGAGTTACAGCTTTCCCCAGAAGATGCCTTTCGCTAAGACTGTTCTTGTGGAATTTGCAAAGTCATATTTGGAAACCCATAGAGTTCTATCATGGAAAAAGAAATATCCTCCGTTAAAAGTGAAAAGAGGCATACTGAGAAACTGCGTTGTGTTCGGATAATTCATTTCACAGAGTTACAGCTTTCCCCTCAAGAAGCCTTTGGCTAAGAGTGTTCTTGTGGAATTTGCAAGGTGATATTTGGTAGCCCAAAGGGGGCTTTGATGAAAAAGGAAATATCTTCCGTTAAAAACTGGAAAGCAGCTTTTTGAGAAACTGCTTTGTGTCCTCTTAATTCATCTCAGAGTTACAGCTTTCCCCTCAGGAAGCCTTTCGCTAAGACTGTTTTTGTGGAATTTGCAAAGTGATATTTGGACGACCAAAGAGGGCTATAGTGAAAAAGGAAATATCTTCAGTTAAAAACTGGAAAGAAGCTTTCTGAGAAACTGCTTTTTGTTCTGTTAATTCATTTCACAGTGTTACACCTTTCCCCTCAAGAATCCTTTCGCTAAGGCTCTTCTTGTGGAATTTGCCAAGTGATATTTGGAAGCCCATAGAGGGCTATGCTGAAAATGGAAATCTCTTTTATTAAAAACTGGAAAGAAGCTTTCTGAGAAACTGCTTTGTGCTCTGTTAATTGATCTCACAGAGTTACAGCTTTCCCCTCAAGAAGACTTTCGCTAAGACTGTTCTTGTGGAATTTAGAAAGTGATATTTAGAAGCCCATAGATGACTATGGTGAAATAGGAAATATCTTCCGTTAAAAACTTGAAAGAAGCTTTCTGAGAAACTGCTTTGTGTTCTCTTAATTCATCTCACAGAGTTACAGCTTTCCCCCCAAAAAGCCTTTCTCTAAGACTGTTCTTGTCCAATTTGTAAAGTGATATTTAGAAGCCCATAGTGGGCTGCGGTGAAAAAGGAAATATCTTCCATTAAAAACTGGAAAAAAGCTTTCTGAGAAACGGCTTTGTGTTCTGTTATTTAATCTCAGAGAGTTACATCTTTCCCCTCGAGAATCCTTTCGCTAAGACTGTTCTTGTGGAATTTAGAACGTGATATTTAGAAGCCCATAGAGGGCTATGGTGAAAAAGGAAATAATTTACGTTAAAAACTGGAAAGAAGCTTTCTGAGAAACGGCTTTGTGTTCTCGTAATTCATCTCACACAGTTACAGCTTTCACCTCAAGAAGCCTTTCACTAAGACTGTTCTTGTGGAATTTGCAAAGTGATATTTGGAAGCCCATAGAGGGCTATAGTGAAAAAGGAAGGATCCTAACATAAAAACTGAAAAGAAGCTTTCTGAGAAACTGCTTTGTGTTCTGTTAATTCATCTCACAGAGTTACAGCTTTCACCTCAAGAAGCCTTTCGCTAAGACTGTTCTTGTGAAATTTGCAAAGGGATATTTGGAAACCCCTGGAAGGTTATGATGAAAATGTAATATCTTCCTTTAAAAACTGAAAAGAAGCTTTCTGAGAAACTGCTTTGTGTTCTGTTAGTTCATCTCACAGAGTTACAGCTTTCCCCTTAAGAAGCCTTTCGATAAGACTGGTCTTTTCGTATTTGCAAAGCAATATTTACAAGCCCTTAGAGGGCTGTGGTGAAAAAGGAATTATCCTAAGATAAAAACGGGAAAGAAGGTTTCTGAGAAACTGCTTTGTGTTCTGTTAATTCACTTCACAGAGTTACAGCTTTCCCCTCGAGAAGCCTTTCGCTGAGACAGTTCCTGTGGAATTTGGAAAGTGATATTTGGAAGCCCCTTGAGGGCTATCGTGAAAATGAGATATCTTCCGTTAAAAACTGAAAAGAAGCTTTCTCAGAAACTGCTTTGTGTTCTGTTAAATCATCTCACAGAGTTACAGCTTTCCCCTCAAGAAGCCGTTCACTAGTACTGTTCTTGTGAAATTTGCAAAGTGATATTTGGAAGCCCAAAGAGGGCTATGGTGAAAAAGGAAATATCTTTCGTTAAAAACTGCAAAGAAGCTTTCTGAGAAACTGGTTTGTTTTCTGTTAATTCATCTCACAGAGTTACAGCTTTCCCCTCCAGAAGACTTTCGCGAAGACTGTTTTGTTTTTTTTTTTTTGTTTGTTTGTTTTTTTTTTTTTTTTTTTTTGTCAGCGCTCAAAATCTTTTTAATAAGAGGGTAGGATCCAAGGTTAGTTTTTGTAGCCTCGGCTGGCCCGTCGGCCTCTGGCACGCTCGAACTTCCGGCCCTTGGAGCGGACGTAGGGTTTGGTGTGGCTGTGCGGGGTTCCTGGGGCCTTGCCGAAATGCCGGTACACCTCTCGGCCCTTGCGAGGACCGGAGAGCAGGACAGTGCCGCAGCCCTTGGGGGAGTCGAAGGTCAGCTGGTCGAAAGTGAGGATCTTGCCCCCGGCCCTGAGGATGCGGCTGCGGGCCCGGCTGGTTACGCGCAGTGCACATACCTTCAGTTTGGGCACCTCCTGAACCCGCACGTCGTCCGTTATGGTCCCCACAACCACAGCCGTTTTGTTTTCCCGGCCAGGAAGCTTCATCTTCCGGGTCATCCGGGAAAGGGACAGAGGCGGCCGGTTGGAGCGACTCATAAACAACCTCTTCAGCACAACCTGGTTGAATGTGGAATTGGTTCTTCTGGCCAGAAACCTATACAACTTGACCAACAGCCTCAGGTAGATATCCTGGCTCTTGGGCTCCTTTGCTGAACCTTTTGGGCCTTGTTGTGGCGGATGTCAACTCCCATGATGGCGCCTCCTGCCCGGCCAGGTCTGGAAAATCGCTAAGACTGTTTTTGTGGAATTTGCAAAGTGGTATTTGGAAGCCCATAGAGGGTTATGGTGAAAACGGAAAAACGTTCCGTTTAAAACTGTAAAGAAGCTTTCTGAGAAACTGCTTTGTGTTCTGTCAATTCATCCACAGAGTTACAGCATTCCCCTCAAGAAGCCTTTCGCTAAGACTTTTCTTGTGCAATTTGCAAAGAGATATTTGGAAGCCCCTAGAGGGCTATGGTGAAAAAGGAAATATCTTCAGTTAAAAAATGGAAAGAAGCTTCCTGAAAAACTGCTTTCTGTTTTGTTAATTCATCTCAGAGAGTTACAGTTTTCCCTTCAAGAACTTTTTCGCTAAGACTGTTCTTGTGGAATTTGCAAAGTGATATTTGGAAGCCCATAGAGGGCTATGGTGAAAAAGAAAATATCTTCCGTTAAAAACTGGAAAGAAGCTTTCTGAGAAAATGCATTGTGTTCTGTTAATTCATCTCACAGAGTTACAGCTTTCCTCTCAAGAAACCTTCCTCTAAGACTGTTCTCTCGGAATTTGCAAGGTGTTATTTGAAAGCACATAGAGGGCCATGTTGAAAAAGGAAATATCCCAAGATAAAAACTGAAAAGAAACTTTCTGAGAAACTGCTTTGTCTTCTGTTAATTCACCTCACAGAGTTACAGCTTTCCCCACAAGAAGCGTTTCGCTAAGACTGTTCTTGTGGAATTTGCAAAGTGATATATGGAAGCCTATAGAGGGCTATGGAGGAAAAGAAAATATCCTAAGTTAAAAACTGAAAAGAAGCTTTCTGATAAACTGCTTTTTATCCTGTTAATTCATCTCACAGAGTTACAGCTTTCCCCTCAAGAAGCCTTTCGCTAAGACTGCTCTTGTGGAATTTGCAAAGTGTAATTTGGAAGCCCCTCGAGGGCTATGGTGAAAAATGAAATATCTTCAGTTAAAAACTGGAAAGAAGCTTTCTGAGAAACCGCTTTGTGTTGTGTTAATTCATCTCACAGACTTACATCCTCCCCTGAGGAAGCCTTTCGCGAAGATTGTTCTTGTGGAATTTGGAAAGTGATATTTGGAAGCCCATAGAGGTCTATTGTGAAAAAGGAAATATCTTTAGTTAAAAACTGCAAAGTAGATTTCTGAGAAACTGCTTTGTGTTCAGTTAATTCATCTCACAGAGTTACAGATTTTCCTTCAAGAAGCCTTTCGCTAAGACTGTTCTTGTGGAATTTGCAAAGTGATATTTGGAAGCCCATAGAGGTCTATGGTGAAAAAGGAAATATTTTCTGTTAAAAACTGGAAAGAAGCTTTCTGAGAAACTGCTTTGTGTTCTGTTAATTCATCTCACAGAGTTACAGATTTCTCCCCAAGAAGCCTTTCGGTAAGACTGTTTTGTGGAATTTGCAAAGTGATATTTGGAAGACCATAGAGGGTTACGGGGAAAAAGGAAATATCTTCCGTTAAAAACTCGGAAAAAGCTTTCTGATTGCAGCTTTCCCCTCAAGAAGCCTTTCTCTAATACTGTTCTTGTGGAAACTGCAAAGGGATATTTGAAAGCTCATAGACGTCTATGGTGAAAAATGAAACATCTTCTGTAAAAACTGGAAAGAAGCTTCCTGAGACACTGCTTTGTGTTCTGTTAATTCATCTCTCACAGTTACGGCTTTCCCCTCAAGAAGCCTTTCGCTAAGACTGTTCTTGTGGAATTTGCAAGGTGATATTTGGAAGCCCGTAGAGTGCTATGGTGAAAAAGTAAATATCTTCCGTTAAAAACTGGAAAGAAGCTTTCTGAGAAACTGCTTTGTGTTCTGTTAATTCATTTCACAGACTTACAGCTTGAAGCTCAAGAAGCCTTTCGCTAACACTGTTCTTGTGGAATTTGCAAAGTAATATTTGGAAGTCCACAGAGGGCTTTGGTAAAAAAGGAAATATCTTCCGTTTAAAACTGGAAAGAAGCTTTCTGAGAAACTGCTTTGTTTTCTGTTAGTTCATCTCACAGAATTACAGGTTTACCCTCAATAAGACTTTCGCTAAGACAGTTCTTGTGGAATTTGAAAAGTGATACATGGAAGCCCATAGAGGTCTATGGTGAAAAAGGAAATATCTTCCCTTAAAAACTGGAAAGAAGCTTTCCGATTACAGCTTTCCCCTCAAGAAGCCTTTCGCTAAGACTCTTCTTTGGAGTTTGCAAAGTGATATTTGGAAGCCCATAGAGGATTCTGGTGAAAAAGGAAATATCCTAAGATAAAAACTGAAAAGAAGCTTTCTGAGAAACTACTTTGTGTTCTGTTAATTCATCTCACAGACTTACAGCTTTCCCCACAGGAAGTCTTTCGCTAAGCTTGTTCTTGTGGAATTTGCAAAGTGATACTTAGAAGCCCTTAGAGGGCTATGGTGAAAAACGAAATATCTTCAGTTAAAAACTTGAAAGAAGCTTTGTGAGAAACTGCTTTGTGTTCTGTTAATTCATCTCACAGAGTTACAGCTTTCCCCTCAAGAAGCCTTTGGCTAGGAGTGTTCTTGTGGAATTTGCAAGGTGATATTTGGTAGCCCAAAGAGAGCTTCGATGAAAAAGGAAATATCTTCCGTTAAAAACTGGAAAGCAGCTTTTTGAGAAACTGCTTTGTGTTCTGTTAATTCATCTCACAGAATTACAGCTTTCCCCTCAGGAAGCCTTTCGCTAAGACTGTTCTTGTGGAATTTGCAAAGTGATATTTGGACGACCAAAGAGGGCTATAGTGAAAAAGGAAATATCTTCAGTTAAAAACTGGAAAGAAGCTTTCTGAGAAACTGCTTTGTGTTCTCTTAATTCATCTCACAGAGTTACAGCTTTCCCCCCAAAAAGCCTTTCTCTAAGACTGTTCTTGTCCAATTTGTAAAGTGATATTTAGAAGCCCATAGTGGGCTGCGGTGAAAAAGGAAATATCTTCCATTAAAAACTGGAAAAAAGCTTTCTGAGAAACGGCTTTGTGTTCTGTTATTTAATCTCAGAGAGTTACATCTTTCCCCTCAAGAATCCTTTCGCTAAGACTGTTCTTGTGGAATTTAGAACGTGATATTTAGAAGCCCATAGTGGGCTATGGTGAAAAAGGAAATAATTTACGTTAAAAACTGGAAAGAAACGTTCTGAGAAAATACTTTGTGTTCTGTTAATTCATCGCACAGAGTTACAGCTTTCCCCTCAAGAAGCCTTTCGCTAAGACTGTTCTTGTGGTATTTAGAACGTGATATTAGAATCCCATAGAGTGCTATGTTGAATAAGGAAATATTCTCCGTTAAAAACTGGAAAGAAGCATTCTGAGAAACTCCTTTGTGTTCTGTTTATTCATCTCACAGAGTTACAGCTTTTACCTCAATAAGCGTTTCGCTAAGACTGTTCTTGTGGAATTTGCAAAGTGATATTTAGAAGCCCATAGAGGGCTATGGTGAAATGGGAAGTATCCTAAGATAAAAACTGAAAAGAAGCTTTCTGACATACTGCTTTGTGTTCTAATAATTCATGTCACAGAGTTACAGCTTTCCCCAGAAGATGCCTTTCGCTAAGACTGTTCTTGTGGAATTTGCAAAGTCATATTTGGAAACCCATAGAGTTCTATCATGGAAAAAGAAATATCCTCCGTTAAAAGTGAAAAGAGGCATACTGAGAAACTGCGTTGTGTTCGGATAATTCATTTCACAGAGTTACAGCTTTCCCCTCAAGAAGCCTTTGGCTAAGAGTGTTCTTGTGGAATTTGCAAGGTGATATTTGGTAGCCCAAAGAGGGCTTTGATGAAAAAGGAAATATCTTCCGTTAAAAACTGGAAAGAAGCTTTCTGAGAAACTGCTTTTTGTTCTGTTAATTCATTTCACAGTGTTACACCTTTCCCCTCAAGAATCCTTTCGCTAAGGCTCTTCTTGTGGAATTTGCCAAGTGATATTTGGAAGCCCATAGAGGGCTATGCTGAAAATGGAAATCTCTTTTATTAAAAACTGGAAAGAAGCTTTCTGAGAAACTGCTTTGTGCTCTGTTAATTGATCTCACAGAGTTACAGCTTTCCCCTCAAGAAGACTTTCGCTAAGACTGTTCTTGTGGAATTTAGAAAGTGATATTTAGAAGCCCATAGATGACTATGGTGAAATAGGAAATATCTTCCGTTAAAAACTTGAAAGAAGCTTTCTGAGAAACTGCTTTGTGTTCTCTTAATTCATCTCACAGAGTTACAGCTTTCCCCCCAAAAAGCCTTTCTCTAAGACTGTTCTTGTCCAATTTGTAAAGTGATATTTAGAAGCCCATAGTGGGCTGCGGTGAAAAAGGAAATATCTTCCATTAAAAACTGGAAAAAAGCTTTCTGAGAAACGGCTTTGTGTTCTGTTATTTAATCTCAGAGAGTTACATCTTTCCCCTCGAGAATCCTTTCGCTAAGACTGTTCTTGTGGAATTTAGAACGTGATATTTAGAAGCCCATAGAGGGCTATGGTGAAAAAGGAAATAATTTACGTTAAAAACTGGAAAGAAGCTTTCTGAGAAACGGCTTTGTGTTCTCGTAATTCATCTCACACAGTTACAGCTTTCACCTCAAGAAGCCTTTCACTAAGACTGTTCTTGTGGAATTTGCAAAGTGATATTTGGAAGCCCATAGAGGGCTATAGTGAAAAAGGAAGGATCCTAACATAAAAACTGAAAAGAAGCTTTCTGAGAAACTGCTTTGTGTTCTGTTAATTCATCTCACAGAGTTACAGCTTTCACCTCAAGAAGCCTTTCGCTAAGACTGTTCTTGTGAAATTTGCAAAGGGATATTTGGAAACCCCTGGAAGGTTATGATGAAAATGTAATATCTTCCTTTAAAAACTGAAAAGAAGCTTTCTGAGAAACTGCTTTGTGTTCTGTTAGTTCATCTCACAGAGTTACAGCTTTCCCCTTAAGAAGCCTTTCGATAAGACTGGTCTTTTCGTATTTGCAAAGCAATATTTACAAGCCCTTAGAGGGCTGTGGTGAAAAAGGAATTATCCTAAGATAAAAACGGGAAAGAAGGTTTCTGAGAAACTGCTTTGTGTTCTGTTAATTCACTTCACAGAGTTACAGCTTTCCCCTCGAGAAGCCTTTCGCTGAGACAGTTCCTGTGGAATTTGGAAAGTGATATTTGGAAGCCCCTTGAGGGCTATCGTGAAAATGAGATATCTTCCGTTAAAAACTGAAAAGAAGCTTTCTCAGAAACTGCTTTGTGTTCTGTTAAATCATCTCACAGAGTTACAGCTTTCCCCTCAAGAAGCCGTTCACTAGTACTGTTCTTGTGAAATTTGCAAAGTGATATTTGGAAGCCCAAAGAGGGCTACGGTGAAAAAGGAAATATCTTTCGTTAAAAACTGCAAAGAAGCTTTCTGAGAAACTGGTTTGTTTTCTGTTAATTCATCTCACAGAGTTACAGCTTTCCCCTCCAGAAGACTTTCGCGAAGACTGTTTTTTTTTTTTTTTTTTTTTTTTTTTTTCTTTTTTTTTGTCAGCGCTCAAAATCTTTTTAATAAGAGGGTAGGATCCAAGGTTAGTTTTTGTAGCCTCGGCTGGCCCGTCGGCCTCTGGCACGCTCGAACTTCCGGCCCTTGGAGCGGACGTAGGGTTTGGTGTGGCTGTGCGGGGTTCCTGGGGCCTTGCCGAAATGCCGGTACACCTCTCGGCCCTTGCGAGGACCGGAGAGCAGGACAGTGCCGCAGCCCTTGGGGGAGTCGAAGGTCAGCTGGTCGAAAGTGAGGATCTTGCCCCCGGCCCTGAGGATGCGGCTGCGGGCCCGGCTGGTTACGCGCAGTGCACATACCTTCAGTTTGGGCACCTCCTGAACCCGCACGTCGTCCGTTATGGTCCCCACAACCACAGCCGTTTTGTTTTCCCGGCCAGGAAGCTTCATCTTCCGGGTCATCCGGGAAAGGGACAGAGGCGGCCGGTTGGAGCGACTCATAAACAACCTCTTCAGCACAACCTGGTTGAATGTGGAATTGGTTCTTCTGGCCAGAAACCTATACAACTTGACCAACAGCCTCAGGTAGATATCCTGGCTCTTGGGCTCCTTTGCCGAACCTTTTGGGCCTTGTTGTGGCGGATGTCAACTCCCATGATGGCGCCTCCTGCCCGGCCAGGTCTGGAAAATCGCTAAGACTGTTTTTGTGGAATTTGCAAAGTGGTATTTGGAAGCCCATAGAGGGTTATGGTGAAAACGGAAAAACGTTCCGTTTAAAACTGTAAAGAAGCTTTCTGAGAAACTGCTTTGTGTTCTGTCAATTCATCCACAGAGTTACAGCATTCCCCTCAAGAAGCCTTTCGCTAAGACTTTTCTTGTGCAATTTGCAAAGAGATATTTGGAAGCCCCTAGAGGGCTATGGTGAAAAAGGAAATATCTTCAGTTAAAAAATGGAAAGAAGCTTCCTGAAAAACTGCTTTCTGTTTTGTTAATTCATCTCAGAGAGTTACAGTTTTCCCTTCAAGAACTTTTTCGCTAAGACTGTTCTTGTGGAATTTGCAAAGTGATATTTGGAAGCCCATAGAGGGCTATGGTGAAAAAGAAAATATCTTCCGTTAAAAACTGGAAAGAAGCTTTCTGAGAAAATGCATTGTGTTCTGTTAATTCATCTCACAGAGTTACAGCTTTCCTCTCAAGAAACCTTCCTCTAAGACTGTTCTCTCGGAATTTGCAAGGTGTTATTTGAAAGCACATAGAGGGCCATGTTGAAAAAGGAAATATCCCAAGATAAAAACTGAAAAGAAACTTTCTGAGAAACTGCTTTGTCTTCTGTTAATTCACCTCACAGAGTTACAGCTTTCCCCACAAGAAGCGTTTCGCTAAGACTGTTCTTGTGGAATTTGCAAAGTGATATATGGAAGCCTATAGAGGGCTATGGAGGAAAAGAAAATATCCTAAGTTAAAAACTGAAAAGAAGCTTTCTGATAAACTGCTTTTTATCCTGTTAATTCATCTCACAGAGTTACAGCTTTCCCCTCAAGAAGCCTTTCGCTAAGACTGCTCTTGTGGAATTTGCAAAGTGTAATTTGGAAGCCCCTCGAGGGCTATGGTGAAAAATGAAATATCTTCAGTTAAAAACTGGAAAGAAGCTTTCTGAGAAACCGCTTTGTGTTGTGTTAATTCATCTCACAGACTTACATCCTCCCCTGAGGAAGCCTTTCGCGAAGATTGTTCTTGTGGAATTTGGAAAGTGATATTTGGAAGCCCATAGAGGTCTATTGTGAAAAAGGAAATATCTTTAGTTAAAAACTGCAAAGTAGATTTCTGAGAAACTGCTTTGTGTTCAGTTAATTCACTCACAGAGTTACAGATTTTCCTTCAAGAAGCCTTTCGCTAAGACTGTTCTTGTGGAATTTGCAAAGTGATATTTGGAAGCCCATAGAGGTCTATGGTGAAAAAGGAAATATTTTCTGTTAAAAACTGGAAAGAAGCTTTCTGAGAAACTGCTTTGTGTTCTGTTAATTCATCTCACAGAGTTACAGATTTCTCCCCAAGAAGCCTTTCGGTAAGACTGTTTTGTGGAATTTGCAAAGTGATATTTGGAAGACCATAGAGGGTTACGGGGAAAAAGGAAATATCTTCCTTTAAAAACTCGGAAAAAGCTTTCTGATTACAGCTTTCCCCTCAAGAAGCCTATCTCTAATACTGTTCTTGTGGAAACTGCAAAGGGATATTTGAAAGCTCATAGACGTCTATGGTGAAAAATGAAACATCTTCTGTAAAAACTGGAAAGAAGCTTCCTGAGACACTGCTTTGTGTTCTGTTAATTCATCTCTCACAGTTACGGCTTTCCCCTCAAGAAGCCTTTCGCTAAGACTGTTCTTGTGGAATTTGCAAGGTGATATTTGGAAGCCCGTAGAGTGCTATGGTGAAAAAGTAAATATCTTCCATTAAAAACTGGAAAGAAGCTTTCTGAGAAACTGCTTTGTGTTCTGTTAATTCATTTCACAGACTTACAGCTTGAAGCTCAAGAAGCCTTTCGCTAACACTGTTCTTGTGGAATTTGCAAAGTAATATTTGGAAGTCCACAGAGGGCTTTGGTAAAAAAGGAAATATCTTCCGTTTAAAACTGGAAAGAAGCTTTCTGAGAAACTGCTTTGTTTTCTGTTAGTTCATCTCACAGAATTACAGGTTTACCCTCAATAAGACTTTCGCTAAGACAGTTCTTGTGGAATTTGAAAAGTGATACATGGAAGCCCATAGAGGTCTATGGTGAAAAAGGAAATATCTTCCCTTAAAAACTGGAAAGAAGCTTTCCGATTACAGCTTTCCCCTCAAGAAGCCTTTCGCTAAGACTCTTCTTTGGAGTTTGCAAAGTGATATTTGGAAGCCCATAGAGGATTCTGGTGAAAAAGGAAATATCCTAAGATAAAAACTGAAAAGAAGCTTTCTGAGAAACTACTTTGTGTTCTGTTAATTCATCTCACAGACTTACAGCTTTCCCCACAGGAAGTCTTTCGCTAAGCTTGTTCTTGTGGAATTTGCAAAGTGATACTTAGAAGCCCTTAGAGGGCTATGGTGAAAAACGAAATATCTTCAGTTAAAAACTTGAAAGAAGCTTTGTGAGAAACTGCTTTGTGTTCTGTTAATTCATCTCACAGAGTTACAGCTTTCCCCTCAAGAAGCCTTTGGCTAAGAGTGTTCTTGTGGAATTTGCAAGGTGATATTTGGTAGCCCAAAGAGAGCTTCGATGAAAAAGGAAATATCTTCCGTTAAAAACTGGAAAGCAGCTTTTTGAGAAACTGCTTTGTGTCCTCTTAATTCATCTCAGAGTTACAGCTTTCCCCTCAGGAAGCCTTTCGCTAAGACTGTTTTTGTGGAATTTGCAAAGTGATATTTGGACGACCAAAGAGGGCTATAGTGAAAAAGGAAATATCTTCAGTTAAAAACTGGAAAGAAGCTTTCTGAGAAACTGCTTTTTGTTCTGTTAATTCATTTCACAGTGTTACACCTTTCCCCTCAAGAATCCTTTCGCTAAGGCTCTTCTTGTGGAATTTGCCAAGTGATATTTGGAAGCCCATAGAGGGCTATGCTGAAAATGGAAATCTCTTTTATTAAAAACTGGAAAGAAGCTTTCTGAGAAACTGCTTTGTGCTCTGTTAATTGATCTCACAGAGTTACAGCTTTCCCCTCAAGAAGACTTTCGCTAAGACTGTTCTTGTGGAATTTAGAAAGTGATATTTAGAAGCCCATAGATGACTATGGTGAAATAGGAAATATCTTCCGTTAAAAACTTGAAAGAAGCTTTCTGAGAAACTGCTTTGTGTTCTCTTAATTCATCTCACAGAGTTACAGCTTTCCCCCCAAAAAGCCTTTCTCTAAGACTGTTCTTGTCCAATTTGTAAAGTGATATTTAGAAGCCCATAGTGGGCTGCGGTGAAAAAGGAAATATCTTCCATTAAAAACTGGAAAAAAGCTTTCTGAGAAACGGCTTTGTGTTCTGTTATTTAATCTCAGAGAGTTACATCTTTCCCCTCGAGAATCCTTTCGCTAAGACTGTTCTTGTGGAATTTAGAACGTGATATTTAGAAGCCCATAGAGGGCTATGGTGAAAAAGGAAATAATTTACGTTAAAAACTGGAAAGAAGCTTTCTGAGAAACGGCTTTGTGTTCTCGTAATTCATCTCACACAGTTACAGCTTTCACCTCAAGAAGCCTTTCACTAAGACTGTTCTTGTGGAATTTGCAAAGTGATATTTGGAAGCCCATAGAGGGCTATAGTGAAAAAGGAAGGATCCTAACATAAAAACTGAAAAGAAGCTTTCTGAGAAACTGCTTTGTGTTCTGTTAATTCATCTCACAGAGTTACAGCTTTCACCTCAAGAAGCCTTTCGCTAAGACTGTTCTTGTGAAATTTGCAAAGGGATATTTGGAAACCCCTGGAAGGTTATGATGAAAATGTAATATCTTCCTTTAAAAACTGAAAAGAAGCTTTCTGAGAAACTGCTTTGTGTTCTGTTAGTTCATCTCACAGAGTTACAGCTTTCCCCTTAAGAAGCCTTTCGATAAGACTGGTCTTTTCGTATTTGCAAAGCAATATTTACAAGCCCTTAGAGGGCTGTGGTGAAAAAGGAATTATCCTAAGATAAAAACGGGAAAGAAGGTTTCTGAGAAACTGCTTTGTGTTCTGTTAATTCACTTCACAGAGTTACAGCTTTCCCCTCGAGAAGCCTTTCGCTGAGACAGTTCCTGTGGAATTTGGAAAGTGATATTTGGAAGCCCCTTGAGGGCTATCGTGAAAATGAGATATCTTCCGTTAAAAACTGAAAAGAAGCTTTCTCAGAAACTGCTTTGTGTTCTGTTAAATCATCTCACAGAGTTACAGCTTTCCCCTCAAGAAGCCGTTCACTAGTACTGTTCTTGTGAAATTTGCAAAGTGATATTTGGAAGCCCAAAGAGGGCTATGGTGAAAAAGGAAATATCTTTCGTTAAAAACTGCAAAGAAGCTTTCTGAGAAACTGGTTTGTTTTCTGTTAATTCATCTCACAGAGTTACAGCTTTCCCCTCCAGAAGACTTTCGCGAAGACTGTTTTGTTTTTTTTTTTTTGTTTGTTTTTTTTTTTTTTTTTTTTTTTTTTTGTCAGCGCTCAAAATCTTTTTAATAAGAGGGTAGGATCCAAGGTTAGTTTTTGTAGCCTCGGCTGGCCCGTCGGCCTCTGGCACGCTCGAACTTCCGGCCCTTGGAGCGGACGTAGGGTTTGGTGTGGCTGTGCGGGGTTCCTGGGGCCTTGCCGAAATGCCGGTACACCTCTCGGCCCTTGCGAGGACCGGAGAGCAGGACAGTGCCGCAGCCCTTGGGGGAGTCGAAGGTCAGCTGGTCGAAAGTGAGGATCTTGCCCCCGGCCCTGAGGATGCGGCTGCGGGCCCGGCTGGTTACGCGCAGTGCACATACCTTCAGTTTGGGCACCTCCTGAACCCGCACGTCGTCCGTTATGGTCCCCACAACCACAGCCGTTTTGTTTTCCCGGCCAGGAAGCTTCATCTTCCGGGTCATCCGGGAAAGGGACAGAGGCGGCCGGTTGGAGCGACTCATAAACAACCTCTTCAGCACAACCTGGTTGAATGTGGAATTGGTTCTTCTGGCCAGAAACCTATACAACTTGACCAACAGCCTCAGGTAGATATCCTGGCTCTTGGGCTCCTTTGCTGAACCTTTTGGGCCTTGTTGTGGCGGATGTCAACTCCCATGATGGCGCCTCCTGCCCGGCCAGGTCTGGAAAATTGCTAAGACTGTTTTTGTGGAATTTGCAAAGTGGTATTTGGAAGCCCATAGAGGGTTATGGTGAAAACGGAAAAACGTTCCGTTTAAAACTGTAAAGAAGCTTTCTGAGAAACTGCTTTGTGTTCTGTCAATTCATCCACAGAGTTACAGCATTCCCCTCAAGAAGCCTTTCGCTAAGACTTTTCTTGTGCAATTTGCAAAGAGATATTTGGAAGCCCCTAGAGGGCTATGGTGAAAAAGGAAATATCTTCAGTTAAAAAATGGAAAGAAGCTTCCTGAAAAACTGCTTTCTGTTTTGTTAATTCATCTCAGAGAGTTACAGTTTTCCCTTCAAGAACTTTTTCGCTAAGACTGTTCTTGTGGAATTTGCAAAGTGATATTTGGAAGCCCATAGAGGGCTATGGTGAAAAAGAAAATATCTTCCGTTAAAAACTGGAAAGAAGCTTTCTGAGAAAATGCATTGTGTTCTGTTAATTCATCTCACAGAGTTACAGCTTTCCTCTCAAGAAACCTTCCTCTAAGACTGTTCTCTCGGAATTTGCAAGGTGTTATTTGAAAGCACATAGAGGGCCATGTTGAAAAAGGAAATATCCCAAGATAAAAACTGAAAAGAAACTTTCTGAGAAACTGCTTTGTCTTCTGTTAATTCACCTCACAGAATTACAGCTTTCCCCACAAGAAGCGTTTCGCTAAGACTGTTCTTGTGGAATTTGCAAAGTGATATATGGAAGCCTATAGAGGGCTATGGAGGAAAAGAAAATATCCTAAGTTAAAAACTGAAAAGAAGCTTTCTGATAAACTGCTTTTTATCCTGTTAATTCATCTCACAGAGTTACAGCTTTCCCCTCAAGAAGCCTTTCGCTAAGACTGCTCTTGTGGAATTTGCAAAGTGTAATTTGGAAGCCCCTCGAGGGCTATGGTGAAAAATGAAATATCTTCAGTTAAAAACTGGAAAGAAGCTTTCTGAGAAACCGCTTTGTGTTGTGTTAATTCATCTCACAGACTTACATCCTCCCCTGAGGAAGCCTTTCGCGAAGATTGTTCTTGTGGAATTTGGAAAGTGATATTTGGAAGCCCATAGAGGTCTATTGTGAAAAAGGAAATATCTTTAGTTAAAAACTGCAAAGTAGATTTCTGAGAAACTGCTTTGTGTTCAGTTAATTCATCTCACAGAGTTACAGATTTTCCTTCAAGAAGCCTTTCGCTAAGACTGTTCTTGTGGAATTTGCAAAGTGATATTTGGAAGCCCATAGAGGTCTATGGTGAAAAAGGAAATATTTTCTGTTAAAAACTGGAAAGAAGCTTTCTGAGAAACTGCTTTGTGTTCTGTTAATTCATCTCACAGAGTTACAGATTTCTCCCCAAGAAGCCTTTCGGTAAGACTGTTTTGTGGAATTTGCAAAGTGATATTTGGAAGACCATAGAGGGTTACGGGGAAAAAGGAAATATCTTCCGTTAAAAACTCGGAAAAAGCTTTCTGATTGCAGCTTTCCCCTCAAGAAGCCTTTCTCTAATACTGTTCTTGTGGAAACTGCAAAGGGATATTTGAAAGCTCATAGACGTCTATGGTGAAAAATGAAACATCTTCTGTAAAAACTGGAAAGAAGCTTCCTGAGACACTGCTTTGTGTTCTGTTAATTCATCTCTCACAGTTACGGCTTTCCCCTCAAGAAGCCTTTCGCTAAGACTGTTCTTGTGGAATTTGCAAGGTGATATTTGGAAGCCCGTAGAGTGCTATGGTGAAAAAGTAAATATCTTCCGTTAAAAACTGGAAAGAAGCTTTCTGAGAAACTGCTTTGTGTTCTGTTAATTCATTTCACAGACTTACAGCTTCAAGCTCAAGAAGCCTTTCGCTAACACTGTTCTTGTGGAATTTGCAAAGTAATATTTGGAAGTCCACAGAGGGCTTTGGTAAAAAAGGAAATATCTTCCGTTTAAAACTGGAAAGAAGCTTTCTGAGAAACTGCTTTGTTTTCTGTTAGTTCATCTCACAGAATTACAGGTTTACCCTCAATAAGACTTTCGCTAAGACAGTTCTTGTGGAATTTGAAAAGTGATACATGGAAGCCCATAGAGGTCTATGGTGAAAAAGGAAATATCTTCCCTTAAAAACTGGAAAGAAGCTTTCCGATTACAGCTTTCCCCTCAAGAAGCCTTTCGCTAAGACTCTTCTTTGGAGTTTGCAAAGTGATATTTGGAAGCCCATAGAGGATTCTGGTGAAAAAGGAAATATCCTAAGATAAAAACTGAAAAGAAGCTTTCTGAGAAACTACTTTGTGTTCTGTTAATTCATCTCACAGACTTACAGCTTTCCCCACAGGAAGTCTTTCGCTAAGCTTGTTCTTGTGGAATTTGCAAAGTGATACTTAGAAGCCCTTAGAGGGCTATGGTGAAAAACGAAATATCTTCAGTTAAAAACTTGAAAGAAGCTTTGTGAGAAACTGCTTTGTGTTCTGTTAATTCATCTCACAGAGTTACAGCTTTCCCCTCAAGAAGCCTTTGGCTAGGAGTGTTCTTGTGGAATTTGCAAGGTGATATTTGGTAGCCCAAAGAGAGCTTCGATGAAAAAGGAAATATCTTCCGTTAAAAACTGGAAAGCAGCTTTTTGAGAAACTGCTTTGTGTTCTGTTAATTCATCTCACAGAATTACAGCTTTCCCCTCAGGAAGCCTTTCACTAAGACTGTTCTTGTGGAATTTGCAAAGTGATATTTGGACGACCAAAGAGGGCTATAGTGAAAAAGGAAATATCTTCAGTTAAAAACTGGAAAGAAGCTTTCTGAGAAACTGCTTTGTGTTCTCTTAATTCATCTCACAGAGTTACAGCTTTCCCCCCAAAAAGCCTTTCTCTAAGACTGTTCTTGTCCAATTTGTAAAGTGATATTTAGAAGCCCATAGTGGGCTGCGGTGAAAAAGGAAATATCTTCCATTAAAAACTGGAAAAAAGCTTTCTGAGAAACGGCTTTGTGTTCTGTTATTTAATCTCAGAGAGTTACATCTTTCCCCTCAAGAATCCTTTCGCTAAGACTGTTCTTGTGGAATTTAGAACGTGATATTTAGAAGCCCATAGTGGGCTATGGTGAAAAAGGAAATAATTTACGTTAAAAACTGGAAAGAAACGTTCTGAGAAAATACTTTGTGTTCTGTTAATTCATCGCACAGAGTTACAGCTTTCCCCTCAAGAAGCCTTTCGCTAAGACTGTTCTTGTGGTATTTAGAACGTGATATTAGAATCCCATAGAGTGCTATGTTGAATAAGGAAATATTCTCCGTTAAAAACTGGAAAGAAGCATTCTGAGAAACTCCTTTGTGTTCTGTTTATTCATCTCACAGAGTTACAGCTTTTACCTCAATAAGCGTTTCGCTAAGACTGTTCTTGTGGAATTTGCAAAGTGATATTTAGAAGCCCATAGAGGGCTATGGTGAAATGGGAAGTATCCTAAGATAAAAACTGAAAAGAAGCTTTCTGACATACTGCTTTGTGTTCTAATAATTCATGTCACAGAGTTACAGCTTTCCCCAGAAGATGCCTTTCGCTAAGACTGTTCTTGTGGAATTTGCAAAGTCATATTTGGAAACCCATAGAGTTCTATCATGGAAAAAGAAATATCCTCCGTTAAAAGTGAAAAGAGGCATACTGAGAAACTGCGTTGTGTTCGGATAATTCATTTCACAGAGTTACAGCTTTCCCCTCAAGAAGCCTTTGGCTAAGAGTGTTCTTGTGGAATTTGCAAGGTGATATTTGGTAGCCCAAAGAGGGCTTTGATGAAAAAGGAAATATCTTCCGTTAAAAACTGGAAAGCAGCTTTTTGAGAAACTGCTTTGTGTCCTCTTAATTCATCTCAGAGTTACAGCTTTCCCCTCAGGAAGCCTTTCGCTAAGACTGTTTTTGTGGAATTTGCAAAGTGATATTTGGACGACCAAAGAGGGCTATAGTGAAAAAGGAAATATCTTCAGTTAAAAACTGGAAAGAAGCTTTCTGAGAAACTGCTTTTTGTTCTGTTAATTCATTTCACAGTGTTACACCTTTCCCCTCAAGAATCCTTTCGCTAAGGCTCTTCTTGTGGAATTTGCCAAGTGATATTTGGAAGCCCATAGAGGGCTATGCTGAAAATGGAAATCTCTTTTATTAAAAACTGGAAAGAAGCTTTCTGAGAAACTGCTTTGTGCTCTGTTAATTGATCTCACAGAGTTACAGCTTTCCCCTCAAGAAGACTTTCGCTAAGACTGTTCTTGTGGAATTTAGAAAGTGATATTTAGAAGCCCATAGATGACTATGGTGAAATAGGAAATATCTTCCGTTAAAAACTTGAAAGAAGCTTTCTGAGAAACTGCTTTGTGTTCTCTTAATTCATCTCACAGAGTTACAGCTTTCCCCCCAAAAAGCCTTTCTCTAAGACTGTTCTTGTCCAATTTGTAAAGTGATATTTAGAAGCCCATAGTGGGCTGCGGTGAAAAAGGAAATATCTTCCATTAAAAACTGGAAAAAAGCTTTCTGAGAAACGGCTTTGTGTTCTGTTATTTAATCTCAGAGAGTTACATCTTTCCCCTCGAGAATCCTTTCGCTAAGACTGTTCTTGTGGAATTTAGAACGTGATATTTAGAAGCCCATAGAGGGCTATGGTGAAAAAGGAAATAATTTACGTTAAAAACTGGAAAGAAGCTTTCTGAGAAACGGCTTTGTGTTCTCGTAATTCATCTCACACAGTTACAGCTTTCACCTCAAGGAGCCTTTCACTAAGACTGTTCTTGTGGAATTTGCAAAGTGATATTTGGAAGCCCATAGAGGGCTATAGTGAAAAAGGAAGGATCCTAACATAAAAACTGAAAAGAAGCTTTCTGAGAAACTGCTTTGTGTTCTGTTAATTCATCTCACAGAGTTACAGCTTTCACCTCAAGAAGCCTTTCGCTAAGACTGTTCTTGTGAAATTTGCAAAGGGATATTTGGAAACCCCTGGAAGGTTATGATGAAAATGTAATATCTTCCTTTAAAAACTGAAAAGAAGCTTTCTGAGAAACTGCTTTGTGTTCTGTTAGTTCATCTCACAGAGTTACAGCTTTCCCCTTAAGAAGCCTTTCGATAAGACTGGTCTTTTCGTATTTGCAAAGCAATATTTACAAGCCCTTAGAGGGCTGTGGTGAAAAAGGAATTATCCTAAGATAAAAACGGGAAAGAAGGTTTCTGAGAAACTGCTTTGTGTTCTGTTAATTCACTTCACAGAGTTACAGCTTTCCCCTCGAGAAGCCTTTCGCTGAGACAGTTCCTGTGGAATTTGGAAAGTGATATTTGGAAGCCCCTTGAGGGCTATCGTGAAAATGAGATATCTTCCGTTAAAAACTGAAAAGAAGCTTTCTCAGAAACTGCTTTGTGTTCTGTTAAATCATCTCACAGAGTTACAGCTTTCCCCTCAAGAAGCCGTTCACTAGTACTGTTCTTGTGAAATTTGCAAAGTGATATTTGGAAGCCCAAAGAGGGCTACGGTGAAAAAGGAAATATCTTTCGTTAAAAACTGCAAAGAAGCTTTCTGAGAAACTGGTTTGTTTTCTGTTAATTCATCTCACAGAGTTACAGCTTTCCCCTCCAGAAGACTTTCGCGAAGACTGTTTTTTTTTTTTTTTTTTTTTTTTTTTCTTTTTTTTTGTCAGCGCTCAAAATCTTTTTAATAAGAGGGTAGGATCCAAGGTTAGTTTTTGTAGCCTCGGCTGGCCCGTCGGCCTCTGGCACGCTCGAACTTCCGGCCCTTGGAGCGGACGTAGGGTTTGGTGTGGCTGTGCGGGGTTCCTGGGGCCTTGCCGAAATGCCGGTACACCTCTCGGCCCTTGCGAGGACCGGAGAGCAGGACAGTGCCGCAGCCCTTGGGGGAGTCGAAGGTCAGCTGGTCGAAAGTGAGGATCTTGCCCCCGGCCCTGAGGATGCGGCTGCGGGCCCGGCTGGTTACGCGCAGTGCACATACCTTCAGTTTGGGCACCTCCTGAACCCGCACGTCGTCCGTTATGGTCCCCACAACCACAGCCGTTTTGTTTTCCCGGCCAGGAAGCTTCATCTTCCGGGTCATCCGGGAAAGGGACAGAGGCGGCCGGTTGGAGCGACTCATAAACAACCTCTTCAGCACAACCTGGTTGAATGTGGAATTGGTTCTTCTGGCCAGAAACCTATACAACTTGACCAACAGCCTCAGGTAGATATCCTGGCTCTTGGGCTCCTTTGCCGAACCTTTTGGGCCTTGTTGTGGCGGATGTCAACTCCCATGATGGCGCCTCCTGCCCGGCCAGGTCTGGAAAATCGCTAAGACTGTTTTTGTGGAATTTGCAAAGTGGTATTTGGAAGCCCATAGAGGGTTATGGTGAAAACGGAAAAACGTTCCGTTTAAAACTGTAAAGAAGCTTTCTGAGAAACTGCTTTGTGTTCTGTCAATTCATCCACAGAGTTACAGCATTCCCCTCAAGAAGCCTTTCGCTAAGACTTTTCTTGTGCAATTTGCAAAGAGATATTTGGAAGCCCCTAGAGGGCTATGGTGAAAAAGGAAATATCTTCAGTTAAAAAATGGAAAGAAGCTTCCTGAAAAACTGCTTTCTGTTTTGTTAATTCATCTCAGAGAGTTACAGTTTTCCCTTCAAGAACTTTTTCGCTAAGACTGTTCTTGTGGAATTTGCAAAGTGATATTTGGAAGCCCATAGAGGGCTATGGTGAAAAAGAAAATATCTTCCGTTAAAAACTGGAAAGAAGCTTTCTGAGAAAATGCATTGTGTTCTGTTAATTCATCTCACAGAGTTACAGCTTTCCTCTCAAGAAACCTTCCTCTAAGACTGTTCTCTCGGAATTTGCAAGGTGTTATTTGAAAGCACATAGAGGGCCATGTTGAAAAAGGAAATATCCCAAGATAAAAACTGAAAAGAAACTTTCTGAGAAACTGCTTTGTCTTCTGTTAATTCACCTCACAGAGTTACAGCTTTCCCCACAAGAAGCGTTTCGCTAAGACTGTTCTTGTGGAATTTGCAAAGTGATATATGGAAGCCTATAGAGGGCTATGGAGGAAAAGAAAATATCCTACGTTAAAAACTGAAAAGAAGCTTTCTGATAAACTGCTTTTTATCCTGTTAATTCATCTCACAGAGTTACAGCTTTCCCCTCAAGAAGCCTTTCGCTAAGACTGCTCTTGTGGAATTTGCAAAGTGTAATTTGGAAGCCCCTCGAGGGCTATGGTGAAAAATGAAATATCTTCAGTTAAAAACTGGAAAGAAGCTTTCTGAGAAACCGCTTTGTGTTGTGTTAATTCATCTCACAGACTTACATCCTCCCCTGAGGAAGCCTTTCGCGAAGATTGTTCTTGTGGAATTTGGAAAGTGATATTTGGAAGCCCATAGAGGTCTATTGTGAAAAAGGAAATATCTTTAGTTAAAAACTGCAAAGTAGATTTCTGAGAAACTGCTTTGTGTTCAGTTAATTCACTCACAGAGTTACAGATTTTCCTTCAAGAAGCCTTTCGCTAAGACTGTTCTTGTGGAATTTGCAAAGTGATATTTGGAAGCCCATAGAGGTCTATGGTGAAAAAGGAAATATTTTCTGTTAAAAACTGGAAAGAAGCTTTCTGAGAAACTGCTTTGTGTTCTGTTAATTCATCTCACAGAGTTACAGATTTCTCCCCAAGAAGCCTTTCGGTAAGACTGTTTTGTGGAATTTGCAAAGTGATATTTGGAAGACCATAGAGGGTTACGGGGAAAAAGGAAATATCTTCCTTTAAAAACTCGGAAAAAGCTTTCTGATTACAGCTTTCCCCTCAAGAAGCCTTTCTCTAATACTGTTCTTGTGGAAACTGCAAAGGGATATTTGAAAGCTCATAGACGTCTATGGTGAAAAATGAAACATCTTCTGTAAAAACTGGAAAGAAGCTTCCTGAGACACTGCTTTGTGTTCTGTTAATTCATCTCTCACAGTTACGGCTTTCCCCTCAAGAAGCCTTTCGCTAAGACTGTTCTTGTGGAATTTGCAAGGTGATATTTGGAAGCCCGTAGAGTGCTATGGTGAAAAAGTAAATATCTTCCATTAAAAACTGGAAAGAAGCTTTCTGAGAAACTGCTTTGTGTTCTGTTAATTCATTTCACAGACTTACAGCTTGAAGCTCAAGAAGCCTTTCGCTAACACTGTTCTTGTGGAATTTGCAAAGTAATATTTGGAAGTCCACAGAGGGCTTTGGTAAAAAAGGAAATATCTTCCGTTTAAAACTGGAAAGAAGCTTTCTGAGAAACTGCTTTGTTTTCTGTTAGTTCATCTCACAGAATTACAGGTTTACCCTCAATAAGACTTTCGCTAAGACAGTTCTTGTGGAATTTGAAAAGTGATACATGGAAGCCCATAGAGGTCTATGGTGAAAAAGGAAATATCTTCCCTTAAAAACTGGAAAGAAGCTTTCCGATTACAGCTTTCCCCTCAAGAAGCCTTTCGCTAAGACTCTTCTTTGGAGTTTGCAAAGTGATATTTGGAAGCCCATAGAGGATTCTGGTGAAAAAGGAAATATCCTAAGATAAAAACTGAAAAGAAGCTTTCTGAGAAACTACTTTGTGTTCTGTTAATTCATCTCACAGACTTACAGCTTTCCCCACAGGAAGTCTTTCGCTAAGCTTGTTCTTGTGGAATTTGCAAAGTGATACTTAGAAGCCCTTAGAGGGCTATGGTGAAAAACGAAATATCTTCAGTTAAAAACTTGAAAGAAGCTTTGTGAGAAACTGCTTTGTGTTCTGTTAATTCATCTCACAGAGTTACAGCTTTCCCCTCAAGAAGCCTTTGGCTAAGAGTGTTCTTGTGGAATTTGCAAGGTGATATTTGGTAGCCCAAAGAGAGCTTCGATGAAAAAGGAAATATCTTCCGTTAAAAACTGGAAAGCAGCTTTTTGAGAAACTGCTTTGTGTTCTGTTAATTCATCTCACAGAATTACAGCTTTCCCCTCAGGAAGCCTTTCGCTAAGACTGTTCTTGTGGAATTTGCAAAGTGATATTTGGACGACCAAAGAGGGCTATAGTGAAAAAGGAAATATCTTCAGTTAAAAACTGGAAAGAAGCTTTCTGAGAAACTGCTTTGTGTTCTCTTAATTCATCTCACAGAGTTACAGCTTTCCCCCCAAAAAGCCTTTCTCTAAGACTGTTCTTGTCCAATTTGTAAAGTGATATTTAGAAGCCCATAGTGGGCTGCGGTGAAAAAGGAAATATCTTCCATTAAAAACTGGAAAAAAGCTTTCTGAGAAACGGCTTTGTGTTCTGTTATTTAATCTCAGAGAGTTACATCTTTCCCCTCGAGAATCCTTTCGCTAAGACTGTTCTTGTGGAATTTAGAACGTGATATTTAGAAGCCCATAGAGGGCTATGGTGAAAAAGGAAATAATTTACGTTAAAAACTGGAAAGAAGCTTTCTGAGAAACGGCTTTGTGTTCTCGTAATTCATCTCACACAGTTACAGCTTTCACCTCAAGAAGCCTTTCACTAAGACTGTTCTTGTGGAATTTGCAAAGTGATATTTGGAAGCCCATAGAGGGCTATAGTGAAAAAGGAAGGATCCTAACATAAAAACTGAAAAGAAGCTTTCTGAGAAACTGCTTTGTGTTCTGTTAATTCATCTCACAGAGTTACAGCTTTCACCTCAAGAAGCCTTTCGCTAAGACTGTTCTTGTGAAATTTGCAAAGGGATATTTGGAAACCCCTGGAAGGTTATGATGAAAATGTAATATCTTCCTTTAAAAACTGAAAAGAAGCTTTCTGAGAAACTGCTTTGTGTTCTGTTAGTTCATCTCACAGAGTTACAGCTTTCCCCTTAAGAAGCCTTTCGATAAGACTGGTCTTTTCGTATTTGCAAAGCAATATTTACAAGCCCTTAGAGGGCTGTGGTGAAAAAGGAATTATCCTAAGATAAAAACGGGAAAGAAGGTTTCTGAGAAACTGCTTTGTGTTCTGTTAATTCACTTCACAGAGTTACAGCTTTCCCCTCGAGAAGCCTTTCGCTGAGACAGTTCCTGTGGAATTTGGAAAGTGATATTTGGAAGCCCCTTGAGGGCTATCGTGAAAATGAGATATCTTCCGTTAAAAACTGAAAAGAAGCTTTCTCAGAAACTGCTTTGTGTTCTGTTAAATCATCTCACAGAGTTACAGCTTTCCCCTCAAGAAGCCGTTCACTAGTACTGTTCTTGTGAAATTTGCAAAGTGATATTTGGAAGCCCAAAGAGGGCTACGGTGAAAAAGGAAATATCTTTCGTTAAAAACTGCAAAGAAGCTTTCTGAGAAACTGGTTTGTTTTCTGTTAATTCATCTCACAGAGTTACAGCTTTCCCCTCCAGAAGACTTTCGCGAAGACTGTTTTTTTTTTTTTTTTTTGTCAGCGCTCAAAATCTTTTTACTAAGAGGGTAGGATCCAAGGTTAGTTTTTGTAGCCTCGGCTGGCCCGTCGGCCTCTGGCACGCTCGAACTTCCGGCCCTTGGAGCGGACGTAGGGTTTGGTGTGGCTGTGCGGGGTTCCTGGGGCCTTGCCGAAATGCCGGTACACCTCTCGGCCCTTGCGAGGACCGGAGAGCAGGACAGTGCCGCAGCCCTTGGGGGAGTCGAAGGTCAGCTGGTCGAAAGTGAGGATCTTGCCCCCGGCCCTGAGGATGCGGCTGCGGGCCCGGCTGGTTACGCGCAGTGCACATACCTTCAGTTTGGGCACCTCCTGAACCCGCACGTCGTCCGTTATGGTCCCCACAACCACAGCCGTTTTGTTTTCCCGGCCAGGAAGCTTCATCTTCCGGGTCATCCGGGAAAGGGACAGAGGTGGCCGGTTGGAGCGACTCATAAATAACCTCTTCAGCACAACCTGGTTGAATGTGGAATTGGTTCTTCTGGCCAGAAACCTATACAACTTGACCAACAGCCTCAGGTAGATATCCTGGCTCTTGGGCTCCTTTGCCGAACCTTTTGGGCCTTGTTGTGGCGGATGTCAACTCCCATGATGGCGCCTCCTGCCCGGCCAGGTCTGGAAAATCGCTAAGACTGTTTTTGTGGAATTTGCAAAGTGGTATTTGGAAGCCCATAGAGGGTTATGGTGAAAACGGAAAAACGTTCCGTTTAAAACTGTAAAGAAGCTTTCTGAGAAACTGTTTTGTGTTCTGTCAATTCATCCACAGAGTTACAGCATTCCCCTCAAGAAGCCTTTCGCTAAGACTTTTCTTGTGCAATTTGCAAAGAGATATTTGGAAGCCCCTAGAGGGCTATGGTGAAAAAGGAAATATCTTCAGTTAAAAAATGGAAAGAAGCTTCCTGAAAAACTGCTTTCTGTTTTGTTAATTCATCTCAGAGAGTTACAGTTTTCCCTTCAAGAACTTTTTCGCTAAGACTGTTCTTGTGGAATTTGCAAAGTGATATTTGGAAGCCCATAGAGGGCTATGGTGAAAAAGAAAATATCTTCCGTTAAAAACTGGAAAGAAGCTTTCTGAGAAAATGCATTGTGTTCTGTTAATTCATCTCACAGAGTTACAGCTTTCCTCTCAAGAAACCTTCCTCTAAGACTGTTCTCTCGGAATTTGCAAGGTGTTATTTGAAAGCACATAGAGGGCCATGTTGAAAAAGGAAATATCCCAAGATAAAAACTGAAAAGAAACTTTCTGAGAAACTGCTTTGTCTTCTGTTAATTCACCTCACAGAGTTACAGCTTTCCCCACAAGAAGCGTTTCACTAAGACTGTTCTTGTGGAATTTGCAAAGTGATATATGGAAGCCTATAGAGGGCTATGGAGGAAAAGAAAATATCCTAAGTTAAAAACTGAAAAGAAGCTTTCTGATAAACTGCTTTTTATCCTGTTAATTCATCTCACAGAGTTACAGCTTTCCCCTCAAGAAGCCTTTCGCTAAGACTGCTCTTGTGGAATTTGCAAAGTGTAATTTGGAAGCCCCTCGAGGGCTATGGTGAAAAATGAAATATCTTCAGTTAAAAACTGGAAAGAAGCTTTCTGAGAAACCGCTTTGTGTTGTGTTAATTCATCTCACAGACTTACATCCTCCCCTGAGGAAGCCTTTCGCGAAGATTGTTCTTGTGGAATTTGGAAAGTGATATTTGGAAGCCCATAGAGGTCTATTGTGAAAAAGGAAATATCTTTAGTTAAAAACTGCAAAGTAGATTTCTGAGAAACTGCTTTGTGTTCAGTTAATTCATCTCACAGAGTTACAGATTTTCCTTCAAGAAGCCTTTCGCTAAGACTGTTCTTGTGGAATTTGCAAAGTGATATTTGGAAGCCCATAGAGGTCTATGGTGAAAAAGGAAATATTTTCTGTTAAAAACTGGAAAGAAGCTTTCTGAGAAACTGCTTTGTGTTCTGTTAATTCATCTCACAGAGTTACAGATTTCTCCCCAAGAAGCCTTTCGGTAAGACTGTTTTGTGGAATTTGCAAAGTGATATTTGGAAGACCATAGAGGGTTACGGGGAAAAAGGAAATATCTTCCGTTAAAAACTCGGAAAAAGCTTTCTGATTACAGCTTTCCCCTCAAGAAGCCTTTCTCTAATACTGTTCTTGTGGAAACTGCAAAGGGATATTTGAAAGCTCATAGACGTCTATGGTGAAAAATGAAACATCTTCTGTAAAAACTGGAAAGAAGCTTCCTGAGACACTGCTTTGTGTTCTGTTAATTCATCTCTCACAGTTACGGCTTTCCCCTCAAGAAGCCTTTCGCTAAGACTGTTCTTGTGGAATTTGCAAGGTGATATTTGGAAGCCCGTAGAGTGCTATGGTGAAAAAGTAAATATCTTCCGTTAAAAACTGGAAAGAAGCTTTCTGAGAAACTGCTTTGTGTTCTGTTAATTCATTTCACAGACTTACAGCTTCAAGCTCAAGAAGCCTTTCGCTAACACTGTTCTTGTGGAATTTGCAAAGTAATATTTGGAAGTCCACAGAGGGCTTTGGTAAAAAAGGAAATATCTTCCGTTTAAAACTGGAAAGAAGCTTTCTGAGAAACTGCTTTGTTTTCTGTTAGTTCATCTCACAGAATTACAGGTTTACCCTCAATAAGACTTTCGCTAAGACAGTTCTTGTGGAATTTGAAAAGTGATACATGGAAGCCCATAGAGGTCTATGGTGAAAAAGGAAATATCTTCCCTTAAAAACTGGAAAGAAGCTTTCCGATTACAGCTTTCCCCTCAAGAAGCCTTTCGCTAAGACTCTTCTTTGGAGTTTGCAAAGTGATATTTGGAAGCCCATAGAGGATTCTGGTGAAAAAGGAAATATCCTAAGATAAAAACTGAAAAGAAGCTTTCTGAGAAACTACTTTGTGTTCTGTTAATTCATCTCACAGACTTACAGCTTTCCCCACAGGAAGTCTTTCGCTAAGCTTGTTCTTGTGGAATTTGCAAAGTGATACTTAGAAGCCCTTAGAGGGCTATGGTGAAAAACGAAATATCTTCAGTTAAAAACTTGAAAGAAGCTTTGTGAGAAACTGCTTTGTGTTCTGTTAATTCATCTCACAGAGTTACAGCTTTCCCCTCAAGAAGCCTTTGGCTAAGAGTGTTCTTGTGGAATTTGCAAGGTGATATTTGGTAGCCCAAAGAGAGCTTCGATGAAAAAGGAAATATCTTCCGTTAAAAACTGGAAAGCAGCTTTTTGAGAAACTGCTTTGTGTTCTGTTAATTCATCTCACAGAATTACAGCTTTCCCCTCAGGAAGCCTTTCGCTAAGACTGTTCTTGTGGAATTTGCAAAGTGATATTTGGACGACCAAAGAGGGCTATAGTGAAAAAGGAAATATCTTCAGTTAAAAACTGGAAAGAAGCTTTCTGAGAAACTGCTTTGTGTTCTCTTAATTCATCTCACAGAGTTACAGCTTTCCCCCCAAAAAGCCTTTCTCTAAGACTGTTCTTGTCCAATTTGTAAAGTGATATTTAGAAGCCCATAGTGGGCTGCGGTGAAAAAGGAAATATCTTCCATTAAAAACTGGAAAAAAGCTTTCTGAGAAACGGCTTTGTGTTCTGTTATTTAATCTCAGAGAGTTACATCTTTCCCCTCAAGAATCCTTTCGCTAAGACTGTTCTTGTGGAATTTAGAACGTGATATTTAGAAGCCCATAGTGGGCTATGGTGAAAAAGGAAATAATTTACGTTAAAAACTGGAAAGAAACGTTCTGAGAAAATACTTTGTGTTCTGTTAATTCATCGCACAGAGTTACAGCTTTCCCCTCAAGAAGCCTTTCGCTAAGACTGTTCTTGTGGTATTTAGAACGTGATATTAGAATCCCATAGAGTGCTATGTTGAATAAGGAAATATTCTCCGTTAAAAACTGGAAAGAAGCATTCTGAGAAACTCCTTTGTGTTCTGTTTATTCATCTCACAGAGTTACAGCTTTTACCTCAATAAGCGTTTCGCTAAGACTGTTCTTGTGGAATTTGCTAAGTGATATTTAGAAGCCCATAGAGGGCTATGGTGAAATGGGAAGTATCCTAAGATAAAAACTGAAAAGAAGCTTTCTGACATACTGCTTTGTGTTCTAATAATTCATGTCACAGAGTTACAGCTTTCCCCAGAAGATGCCTTTCGCTAAGACTGTTCTTGTGGAATTTGCAAAGTCATATTTGGAAACCCATAGAGTTCTATCATGGAAAAAGAAATATCCTCCGTTAAAAGTGAAAAGAGGCATACTGAGAAACTGCGTTGTGTTCGGATAATTCATTTCACAGAGTTACAGCTTTCCCCTCAAGAAGCCTTTGGCTAAGAGTGTTCTTGTGGAATTTGCAAGGTGATATTTGGTAGCCCAAAGAGGGCTTTGATGAAAAAGGAAATATCTTCCGTTAAAAACTGGAAAGCAGCTTTTTGAGAAACTGCTTTGTGTCCTCTTAATTCATCTCAGAGTTACAGCTTTCCCCTCAGGAAGCCTTTCGCTAAGACTGTTTTTGTGGAATTTGCAAAGTGATATTTGGACGACCAAAGAGGGCTATAGTGAAAAAGGAAATATCTTCAGTTAAAAACTGGAAAGAAGCTTTCTGAGAAACTGCTTTTTGTTCTGTTAATTCATTTCACAGTGTTACACCTTTCCCCTCAAGAATCCTTTCGCTAAGGCTCTTCTTGTGGAATTTGCCAAGTGATATTTGGAAGCCCATAGAGGGCTATGCTGAAAATGGAAATCTCTTTTATTAAAAACTGGAAAGAAGCTTTCTGAGAAACTGCTTTGTGCTCTGTTAATTGATCTCACAGAGTTACAGCTTTCCCCTCAAGAAGACTTTCGCTAAGACTGTTCTTGTGGAATTTAGAAAGTGATATTTAGAAGCCCATAGATGACTATGGTGAAATAGGAAATATCTTCCGTTAAAAACTTGAAAGAAGCTTTCTGAGAAACTGCTTTGTGTTCTCTTAATTCATCTCACAGAGTTACAGCTTTCCCCCCAAAAAGCCTTTCTCTAAGACTGTTCTTGTCCAATTTGTAAAGTGATATTTAGAAGCCCATAGTGGGCTGCGGTGAAAAAGGAAATATCTTCCATTAAAAACTGGAAAAAAGCTTTCTGAGAAACGGCTTTGTGTTCTGTTATTTAATCTCAGAGAGTTACATCTTTCCCCTCGAGAATCCTTTCGCTAAGACTGTTCTTGTGGAATTTAGAACGTGATATTTAGAAGCCCATAGAGGGCTATGGTGAAAAAGGAAATAATTTACGTTAAAAACTGGAAAGAAGCTTTCTGAGAAACGGCTTTGTGTTCTCGTAATTCATCTCACACAGTTACAGCTTTCACCTCAAGAAGCCTTTCACTAAGACTGTTCTTGTGGAATTTGCAAAGTGATATTTGGAAGCCCATAGAGGGCTATAGTGAAAAAGGAAGGATCCTAACATAAAAACTGAAAAGAAGCTTTCTGAGAAACTGCTTTGTGTTCTGTTAATTCATCTCACAGAGTTACAGCTTTCACCTCAAGAAGCCTTTCGCTAAGACTGTTCTTGTGAAATTTGCAAAGGGATATTTGGAAACCCCTGGAAGGTTATGATGAAAATGTAATATCTTCCTTTAAAAACTGAAAAGAAGCTTTCTGAGAAACTGCTTTGTGTTCTGTTAGTTCATCTCACAGAGTTACAGCTTTCCCCTTAAGAAGCCTTTCGATAAGACTGGTCTTTTCGTATTTGCAAAGCAATATTTACAAGCCCTTAGAGGGCTGTGGTGAAAAAGGAATTATCCTAAGATAAAAACGGGAAAGAAGGTTTCTGAGAAACTGCTTTGTGTTCTGTTAATTCACTTCACAGAGTTACAGCTTTCCCCTCGAGAAGCCTTTCGCTGAGACAGTTCCTGTGGAATTTGGAAAGTGATATTTGGAAGCCCCTTGAGGGCTATCGTGAAAATGAGATATCTTCCGTTAAAAACTGAAAAGAAGCTTTCTCAGAAACTGCTTTGTGTTCTGTTAAATCATCTCACAGAGTTACAGCTTTCCCCTCAAGAAGCCGTTCACTAGTACTGTTCTTGTGAAATTTGCAAAGTGATATTTGGAAGCCCAAAGAGGGCTACGGTGAAAAAGGAAATATCTTTCGTTAAAAACTGCAAAGAAGCTTTCTGAGAAACTGGTTTGTTTTCTGTTAATTCATCTCACAGAGTTACAGCTTTCCCCTCCAGAAGACTTTCGCGAAGACTGTTTTTTTTTTTTTTTTTTTTTTTTTTCTTTTTTTTTGTCAGCGCTCAAAATCTTTTTAATAAGAGGGTAGGATCCAAGGTTAGTTTTTGTAGCCTCGGCTGGCCCGTCGGCCTCTGGCACGCTCGAACTTCCGGCCCTTGGAGCGGACGTAGGGTTTGGTGTGGCTGTGCGGGGTTCCTGGGGCCTTGCCGAAATGCCGGTACACCTCTCGGCCCTTGCGAGGACCGGAGAGCAGGACAGTGCCGCAGCCCTTGGGGGAGTCGAAGGTCAGCTGGTCGAAAGTGAGGATCTTGCCCCCGGCCCTGAGGATGCGGCTGCGGGCCCGGCTGGTTACGCGCAGTGCACATACCTTCAGTTTGGGCACCTCCTGAACCCGCACGTCGTCCGTTATGGTCCCCACAACCACAGCCGTTTTGTTTTCCCGGCCAGGAAGCTTCATCTTCCGGGTCATCCGGGAAAGGGACAGAGGCGGCCGGTTGGAGCGACTCATAAACAACCTCTTCAGCACAACCTGGTTGAATGTGGAATTGGTTCTTCTGGCCAGAAACCTATACAACTTGACCAACAGCCTCAGGTAGATATCCTGGCTCTTGGGCTCCTTTGCCGAACCTTTTGGGCCTTGTTGTGGCGGATGTCAACTCCCATGATGGCGCCTCCTGCCCGGCCAGGTCTGGAAAATCGCTAAGACTGTTTTTGTGGAATTTGCAAAGTGGTATTTGGAAGCCCATAGAGGGTTATGGTGAAAACGGAAAAAACGTTCCGTTTAAAACTGTAAAGAAGCTTTCTGAGAAACTGCTTTGTGTTCTGTCAATTCATCCACAGAGTTACAGCATTCCCCTCAAGAAGCCTTTCGCTAAGACTTTTCTTGTGCAATTTGCAAAGAGATATTTGGAAGCCCCTAGAGGGCTATGGTGAAAAAGGAAATATCTTCAGTTAAAAAATGGAAAGAAGCTTCCTGAAAAACTGCTTTCTGTTTCGTTAATTCATCTCAGAGAGTTACAGTTTTCCCTTCAAGAACTTTTTCGCTAAGACTGTTCTTGTGGAATTTGCAAAGTGATATTTGGAAGCCCATAGAGGGCTATGGTGAAAAAGAAAATATCTTCCGTTAAAAACTGGAAAGAAGCTTTCTGAGAAAATGCATTGTGTTCTGTTAATTCATCTCACAGAGTTACAGCTTTCCTCTCAAGAAACCTTCCTCTAAGACTGTTCTCTCGGAATTTGCAAGGTGTTATTTGAAAGCACATAGAGGGCCATGTTGAAAAAGGAAATATCCCAAGATAAAAACTGAAAAGAAACTTTCTGAGAAACTGCTTTGTCTTCTGTTAATTCACCTCACAGAGTTACAGCTTTCCCCACAAGAAGCGTTTCGCTAAGACTGTTCTTGTGGAATTTGCAAAGTGATATATGGAAGCCTATAGAGGGCTATGGAGGAAAAGAAAATATCCTACGTTAAAAACTGAAAAGAAGCTTTCTGATAAACTGCTTTTTATCCTGTTAATTCATCTCACAGAGTTACAGCTTTCCCCTCAAGAAGCCTTTCGCTAAGACTGCTCTTGTGGAATTTGCAAAGTGTAATTTGGAAGCCCCTCGAGGGCTATGGTGAAAAATGAAATATCTTCAGTTAAAAACTGGAAAGAAGCTTTCTGAGAAACCGCTTTGTGTTGTGTTAATTCATCTCACAGACTTACATCCTCCCCTGAGGAAGCCTTTCGCGAAGATTGTTCTTGTGGAATTTGGAAAGTGATATTTGGAAGCCCATAGAGGTCTATTGTGAAAAAGGAAATATCTTTAGTTAAAAACTGCAAAGTAGATTTCTGAGAAACTGCTTTGTGTTCAGTTAATTCACTCACAGAGTTACAGATTTTCCTTCAAGAAGCCTTTCGCTAAGACTGTTCTTGTGGAATTTGCAAAGTGATATTTGGAAGCCCATAGAGGTCTATGGTGAAAAAGGAAATATTTTCTGTTAAAAACTGGAAAGAAGCTTTCTGAGAAACTGCTTTGTGTTCTGTTAATTCATCTCACAGAGTTACAGATTTCTCCCCAAGAAGCCTTTC
Organism: Chlorocebus sabaeus; assembly: GCF_047675955.1. Taxonomy (NCBI): domain Eukaryota; kingdom Metazoa; phylum Chordata; class Mammalia; order Primates; family Cercopithecidae; genus Chlorocebus; species Chlorocebus sabaeus. The sequence continues at coordinate 377,158 of NW_027327558.1, forward strand.
GGTAAGACTGTTTTGTGGAATTTGCAAAGTGATATTTGGAAGACCATAGAGGGTTACGGGGAAAAAGGAAATATCTTCCTTTAAAAACTCGGAAAAAGCTTTCTGATTACAGCTTTCCCCTCAAGAAGCCTTTCTCTAATACTGTTCTTGTGGAAACTGCAAAGGGATATTTGAAAGCTCATAGACGTCTATGGTGAAAAATGAAACATCTTCTGTAAAAACTGGAAAGAAGCTTCCTGAGACACTGCTTTGTGTTCTGTTAATTCATCTCTCACAGTTACGGCTTTCCCCTCAAGAAGCCTTTCGCTAAGACTGTTCTTGTGGAATTTGCAAGGTGATATTTGGAAGCCCGTAGAGTGCTATGGTGAAAAAGTAAATATCTTCCATTAAAAACTGGAAAGAAGCTTTCTGAGAAACTGCTTTGTGTTCTGTTAATTCATTTCACAGACTTACAGCTTGAAGCTCAAGAAGCCTTTCGCTAACACTGTTCTTGTGGAATTTGCAAAGTAATATTTGGAAGTCCACAGAGGGCTTTGGTAAAAAAGGAAATATCTTCCGTTTAAAACTGGAAAGAAGCTTTCTGAGAAACTGCTTTGTTTTCTGTTAGTTCATCTCACAGAATTACAGGTTTACCCTCAATAAGACTTTCGCTAAGACAGTTCTTGTGGAATTTGAAAAGTGATACATGGAAGCCCATAGAGGTCTATGGTGAAAAAGGAAATATCTTCCCTTAAAAACTGGAAAGAAGCTTTCCGATTACAGCTTTCCCCTCAAGAAGCGTTTCGCTAAGACTCTTCTTTGGAGTTTGCAAAGTGATATTTGGAAGCCCATAGAGGATTCTGGTGAAAAAGGAAATATCCTAAGATAAAAACTGAAAAGAAGCTTTCTGAGAAACTACTTTGTGTTCTGTTAATTCATCTCACAGACTTACAGCTTTCCCCACAGGAAGTCTTTCGCTAAGCTTGTTCTTGTGGAATTTGCAAAGTGATACTTAGAAGCCCTTAGAGGGCTATGGTGAAAAACGAAATATCTTCAGTTAAAAACTTGAAAGAAGCTTTGTGAGAAACTGCTTTGTGTTCTGTTAATTCATCTCACAGAGTTACAGCTTTCCCCTCAAGAAGCCTTTGGCTAAGAGTGTTCTTGTGGAATTTGCAAGGTGATATTTGGTAGCCCAAAGAGAGCTTCGATGAAAAAGGAAATATCTTCCGTTAAAAACTGGAAAGCAGCTTTTTGAGAAACTGCTTTGTGTTCTGTTAATTCATCTCACAGAATTACAGCTTTCCCCTCAGGAAGCCTTTCGCTAAGACTGTTCTTGTGGAATTTGCAAAGTGATATTTGGACGACCAAAGAGGGCTATAGTGAAAAAGGAAATATCTTCAGTTAAAAACTGGAAAGAAGCTTTCTGAGAAACTGCTTTGTGTTCTCTTAATTCATCTCACAGAGTTACAGCTTTCCCCCCAAAAAGCCTTTCTCTAAGACTGTTCTTGTCCAATTTGTAAAGTGATATTTAGAAGCCCATAGTGGGCTGCGGTGAAAAAGGAAATATCTTCCATTAAAAACTGGAAAAAAGCTTTCTGAGAAACGGCTTTGTGTTCTGTTATTTAATCTCAGAGAGTTACATCTTTCCCCTCGAGAATCCTTTCGCTAAGACTGTTCTTGTGGAATTTAGAACGTGATATTTAGAAGCCCATAGAGGGCTATGGTGAAAAAGGAAATAATTTACGTTAAAAACTGGAAAGAAGCTTTCTGAGAAACGGCTTTGTGTTCTCGTAATTCATCTCACACAGTTACAGCTTTCACCTCAAGAAGCCTTTCACTAAGACTGTTCTTGTGGAATTTGCAAAGTGATATTTGGAAGCCCATAGAGGGCTATAGTGAAAAAGGAAGGATCCTAACATAAAAACTGAAAAGAAGCTTTCTGAGAAACTGCTTTGTGTTCTGTTAATTCATCTCACAGAGTTACAGCTTTCACCTCAAGAAGCCTTTCGCTAAGACTGTTCTTGTGAAATTTGCAAAGGGATATTTGGAAACCCCTGGAAGGTTATGATGAAAATGTAATATCTTCCTTTAAAAACTGAAAAGAAGCTTTCTGAGAAACTGCTTTGTGTTCTGTTAGTTCATCTCACAGAGTTACAGCTTTCCCCTTAAGAAGCCTTTCGATAAGACTGGTCTTTTCGTATTTGCAAAGCAATATTTACAAGCCCTTAGAGGGCTGTGGTGAAAAAGGAATTATCCTAAGATAAAAACGGGAAAGAAGGTTTCTGAGAAACTGCTTTGTGTTCTGTTAATTCACTTCACAGAGTTACAGCTTTCCCCTCGAGAAGCCTTTCGCTGAGACAGTTCCTGTGGAATTTGGAAAGTGATATTTGGAAGCCCCTTGAGGGCTATCGTGAAAATGAGATATCTTCCGTTAAAAACTGAAAAGAAGCTTTCTCAGAAACTGCTTTGTGTTCTGTTAAATCATCTCACAGAGTTACAGCTTTCCCCTCAAGAAGCCGTTCACTAGTACTGTTCTTGTGAAATTTGCAAAGTGATATTTGGAAGCCCAAAGAGGGCTACGGTGAAAAAGGAAATATCTTTCGTTAAAAACTGCAAAGAAGCTTTCTGAGAAACTGGTTTGTTTTCTGTTAATTCATCTCACAGAGTTACAGCTTTCCCCTCCAGAAGACTTTCGCGAAGACTGTTTTTTTTTTTTTTTTTTTGTCAGCGCTCAAAATCTTTTTACTAAGAGGGTAGGATCCAAGGTTAGTTTTTGTAGCCTCGGCTGGCCCGTCGGCCTCTGGCACGCTCGAACTTCCGGCCCTTGGAGCGGACGTAGGGTTTGGTGTGGCTGTGCGGGGTTCCTGGGGCCTTGCCGAAATGCCGGTACACCTCTCGGCCCTTGCGAGGACCGGAGAGCAGGACAGTGCCGCAGCCCTTGGGGGAGTCGAAGGTCAGCTGGTCGAAAGTGAGGATCTTGCCCCCGGCCCTGAGGATGCGGCTGCGGGCCCGGCTGGTTACGCGCAGTGCACATACCTTCAGTTTGGGCACCTCCTGAACCCGCACGTCGTCCGTTATGGTCCCCACAACCACAGCCGTTTTGTTTTCCCGGCCAGGAAGCTTCATCTTCCGGGTCATCCGGGAAAGGGACAGAGGTGGCCGGTTGGAGCGACTCATAAATAACCTCTTCAGCACAACCTGGTTGAATGTGGAATTGGTTCTTCTGGCCAGAAACCTATACAACTTGACCAACAGCCTCAGGTAGATATCCTGGCTCTTGGGCTCCTTTGCCGAACCTTTTGGGCCTTGTTGTGGCGGATGTCAACTCCCATGATGGCGCCTCCTGCCCGGCCAGGTTTGGAAAATCGCTAAGACTGTTTTTGTGGAATTTGCAAAGTGGTATTTGGAAGCCCATAGAGGGTTATGGTGAAAACGGAAAAACGTTCCGTTTAAAACTGTAAAGAAGCTTTCTGAGAAACTGTTTTGTGTTCTGTCAATTCATCCACAGAGTTACAGCATTCCCCTCAAGAAGCCTTTCGCTAAGACTTTTCTTGTGCAATTTGCAAAGAGATATTTGGAAGCCCCTAGAGGGCTATGGTGAAAAAGGAAATATCTTCAGTTAAAAAATGGAAAGAAGCTTCCTGAAAAACTGCTTTCTGTTTTGTTAATTCATCTCAGAGAGTTACAGTTTTCCCTTCAAGAACTTTTTCGCTAAGACTGTTCTTGTGGAATTTGCAAAGTGATATTTGGAAGCCCATAGAGGGCTATGGTGAAAAAGAAAATATCTTCCGTTAAAAACTGGAAAGAAGCTTTCTGAGAAAATGCATTGTGTTCTGTTAATTCATCTCACAGAGTTACAGCTTTCCTCTCAAGAAACCTTCCTCTAAGACTGTTCTCTCGGAATTTGCAAGGTGTTATTTGAAAGCACATAGAGGGCCATGTTGAAAAAGGAAATATCCCAAGATAAAAACTGAAAAGAAACTTTCTGAGAAACTGCTTTGTCTTCTGTTAATTCACCTCACAGAGTTACAGCTTTCCCCACAAGAAGCGTTTCACTAAGACTGTTCTTGTGGAATTTGCAAAGTGATATATGGAAGCCTATAGAGGGCTATGGAGGAAAAGAAAATATCCTAAGTTAAAAACTGAAAAGAAGCTTTCTGATAAACTGCTTTTTATCCTGTTAATTCATCTCACAGAGTTACAGCTTTCCCCTCAAGAAGCCTTTCGCTAAGACTGCTCTTGTGGAATTTGCAAAGTGTAATTTGGAAGCCCCTCGAGGGCTATGGTGAAAAATGAAATATCTTCAGTTAAAAACTGGAAAGAAGCTTTCTGAGAAACCGCTTTGTGTTGTGTTAATTCATCTCACAGACTTACATCCTCCCCTGAGGAAGCCTTTCGCGAAGATTGTTCTTGTGGAATTTGGAAAGTGATATTTGGAAGCCCATAGAGGTCTATTGTGAAAAAGGAAATATCTTTAGTTAAAAACTGCAAAGTAGATTTCTGAGAAACTGCTTTGTGTTCAGTTAATTCATCTCACAGAGTTACAGATTTTCCTTCAAGAAGCCTTTCGCTAAGACTGTTCTTGTGGAATTTGCAAAGTGATATTTGGAAGCCCATAGAGGTCTATGGTGAAAAAGGAAATATTTTCTGTTAAAAACTGGAAAGAAGCTTTCTGAGAAACTGCTTTGTGTTCTGTTAATTCATCTCACAGAGTTACAGATTTCTCCCCAAGAAGCCTTTCGGTAAGACTGTTTTGTGGAATTTGCAAAGTGATATTTGGAAGACCATAGAGGGTTACGGGGAAAAAGGAAATATCTTCCGTTAAAAACTCGGAAAAAGCTTTCTGATTACAGCTTTCCCCTCAAGAAGCCTTTCTCTAATACTGTTCTTGTGGAAACTGCAAAGGGATATTTGAAAGCTCATAGACGTCTATGGTGAAAAATGAAACATCTTCTGTAAAAACTGGAAAGAAGCTTCCTGAGACACTGCTTTGTGTTCTGTTAATTCATCTCTCACAGTTACGGCTTTCCCCTCAAGAAGCCTTTCGCTAAGACTGTTCTTGTGGAATTTGCAAGGTGATATTTGGAAGCCCGTAGAGTGCTATGGTGAAAAAGTAAATATCTTCCGTTAAAAACTGGAAAGAAGCTTTCTGAGAAACTGCTTTGTGTTCTGTTAATTCATTTCACAGACTTACAGCTTCAAGCTCAAGAAGCCTTTCGCTAACACTGTTCTTGTGGAATTTGCAAAGTAATATTTGGAAGTCCACAGAGGGCTTTGGTAAAAAAGGAAATATCTTCCGTTTAAAACTGGAAAGAAGCTTTCTGAGAAACTGCTTTGTTTTCTGTTAGTTCATCTCACAGAATTACAGGTTTACCCTCAATAAGACTTTCGCTAAGACAGTTCTTGTGGAATTTGAAAAGTGATACATGGAAGCCCATAGAGGTCTATGGTGAAAAAGGAAATATCTTCCCTTAAAAACTGGAAAGAAGCTTTCCGATTACAGCTTTCCCCTCAAGAAGCCTTTCGCTAAGACTCTTCTTTGGAGTTTGCAAAGTGATATTTGGAAGCCCATAGAGGATTCTGGTGAAAAAGGAAATATCCTAAGATAAAAACTGAAAAGAAGCTTTCTGAGAAACTACTTTGTGTTCTGTTAATTCATCTCACAGACTTACAGCTTTCCCCACAGGAAGTCTTTCGCTAAGCTTGTTCTTGTGGAATTTGCAAAGTGATACTTAGAAGCCCTTAGAGGGCTATGGTGAAAAACGAAATATCTTCAGTTAAAAACTTGAAAGAAGCTTTGTGAGAAACTGCTTTGTGTTCTGTTAATTCATCTCACAGAGTTACAGCTTTCCCCTCAAGAAGCCTTTGGCTAAGAGTGTTCTTGTGGAATTTGCAAGGTGATATTTGGTAGCCCAAAGAGAGCTTCGATGAAAAAGGAAATATCTTCCGTTAAAAACTGGAAAGCAGCTTTTTGAGAAACTGCTTTGTGTTCTGTTAATTCATCTCACAGAATTACAGCTTTCCCCTCAGGAAGCCTTTCGCTAAGACTGTTCTTGTGGAATTTGCAAAGTGATATTTGGACGACCAAAGAGGGCTATAGTGAAAAAGGAAATATCTTCAGTTAAAAACTGGAAAGAAGCTTTCTGAGAAACTGCTTTGTGTTCTCTTAATTCATCTCACAGAGTTACAGCTTTCCCCCCAAAAAGCCTTTCTCTAAGACTGTTCTTGTCCAATTTGTAAAGTGATATTTAGAAGCCCATAGTGGGCTGCGGTGAAAAAGGAAATATCTTCCATTAAAAACTGGAAAAAAGCTTTCTGAGAAACGGCTTTGTGTTCTGTTATTTAATCTCAGAGAGTTACATCTTTCCCCTCAAGAATCCTTTCGCTAAGACTGTTCTTGTGGAATTTAGAACGTGATATTTAGAAGCCCATAGTGGGCTATGGTGAAAAAGGAAATAATTTACGTTAAAAACTGGAAAGAAACGTTCTGAGAAAATACTTTGTGTTCTGTTAATTCATCGCACAGAGTTACAGCTTTCCCCTCAAGAAGCCTTTCGCTAAGACTGTTCTTGTGGTATTTAGAACGTGATATTAGAATCCCATAGAGTGCTATGTTGAATAAGGAAATATTCTCCGTTAAAAACTGGAAAGAAGCATTCTGAGAAACTCCTTTGTGTTCTGTTTATTCATCTCACAGAGTTACAGCTTTTACCTCAATAAGCGTTTCGCTAAGACTGTTCTTGTGGAATTTGCAAAGTGATATTTAGAAGCCCATAGAGGGCTATGGTGAAATGGGAAGTATCCTAAGATAAAAACTGAAAAGAAGCTTTCTGACATACTGCTTTGTGTTCTAATAATTCATGTCACAGAGTTACAGCTTTCCCCAGAAGATGCCTTTCGCTAAGACTGTTCTTGTGGAATTTGCAAAGTCATATTTGGAAACCCATAGAGTTCTATCATGGAAAAAGAAATATCCTCCGTTAAAAGTGAAAAGAGGCATACTGAGAAACTGCGTTGTGTTCGGATAATTCATTTCACAGAGTTACAGCTTTCCCCTCAAGAAGCCTTTGGCTAAGAGTGTTCTTGTGGAATTTGCAAGGTGATATTTGGTAGCCCAAAGGGGGCTTTGATGAAAAAGGAAATATCTTCCGTTAAAAACTGGAAAGCAGCTTTTTGAGAAACTGCTTTGTGTCCTCTTAATTCATCTCAGAGTTACAGCTTTCCCCTCAGGAAGCCTTTCGCTAAGACTGTTTTTGTGGAATTTGCAAAGTGATATTTGGACGACCAAAGAGGGCTATAGTGAAAAAGGAAATATCTTCAGTTAAAAACTGGAAAGAAGCTTTCTGAGAAACTGCTTTTTGTTCTGTTAATTCATGTCACAGTGTTACACCTTTCCCCTCAAGAATCCTTTCGCTAAGGCTCTTCTTGTGGAATTTGCCAAGTGATATTTGGAAGCCCATAGAGGGCTATGCTGAAAATGGAAATCTCTTTTATTAAAAACTGGAAAGAAGCTTTCTGAGAAACTGCTTTGTGCTCTGTTAATTGATCTCACAGAGTTACAGCTTTCCCCTCAAGAAGACTTTCGCTAAGACTGTTCTTGTGGAATTTAGAAAGTGATATTTAGAAGCCCATAGATGACTATGGTGAAATAGGAAATATCTTCCGTTAAAAACTTGAAAGAAGCTTTCTGAGAAACTGCTTTGTGTTCTCTTAATTCATCTCACAGAGTTACAGCTTTCCCCCCAAAAAGCCTTTCTCTAAGACTGTTCTTGTCCAATTTGTAAAGTGATATTTAGAAGCCCATAGTGGGCTGCGGTGAAAAAGGAAATATCTTCCATTAAAAACTGGAAAAAAGCTTTCTGAGAAACGGCTTTGTGTTCTGTTATTTAATCTCAGAGAGTTACATCTTTCCCCTCGAGAATCCTTTCGCTAAGACTGTTCTTGTGGAATTTAGAACGTGATATTTAGAAGCCCATAGAGGGCTATGGTGAAAAAGGAAATAATTTACGTTAAAAACTGGAAAGAAGCTTTCTGAGAAACGGCTTTGTGTTCTCGTAATTCATCTCACACAGTTACAGCTTTCACCTCAAGAAGCCTTTCACTAAGACTGTTCTTGTGGAATTTGCAAAGTGATATTTGGAAGCCCATAGAGGGCTATAGTGAAAAAGGAAGGATCCTAACATAAAAACTGAAAAGAAGCTTTCTGAGAAACTGCTTTGTGTTCTGTTAATTCATCTCACAGAGTTACAGCTTTCACCTCAAGAAGCCTTTCGCTAAGACTGTTCTTGTGAAATTTGCAAAGGGATATTTGGAAACCCCTGGAAGGTTATGATGAAAATGTAATATCTTCCTTTAAAAACTGAAAAGAAGCTTTCTGAGAAACTGCTTTGTGTTCTGTTAGTTCATCTCACAGAGTTACAGCTTTCCCCTTAAGAAGCCTTTCGATAAGACTGGTCTTTTCGTATTTGCAAAGCAATATTTACAAGCCCTTAGAGGGCTGTGGTGAAAAAGGAGTTATCCTAAGATAAAAACGGGAAAGAAGGTTTCTGAGAAACTGCTTTGTGTTCTGTTAATTCACTTAACAGAGTTACAGCTTTCCCCTCGAGAAGCCTTTCGCTGAGACAGTTCCTGTGGAATTTGGAAAGTGATATTTGGAAGCCCCTTGAGGGCTATCGTGAAAATGAGATATCTTCCGTTAAAAACTGAAAAGAAGCTTTCTCAGAAACTGCTTTGTGTTCTGTTAAATCATCTCACAGAGTTACAGCTTTCCCCTCAAGAAGCCGTTCACTAGTACTGTTCTTGTGAAATTTGCAAAGTGATATTTGGAAGCCCAAAGAGGGCTACGGTGAAAAAGGAAATATCTTTCGTTAAAAACTGCAAAGAAGCTTTCTGAGAAACTGGTTTGTTTTCTGTTAATTCATCTCACAGAGTTACAGCTTTCCCCTCCAGAAGACTTTCGCGAAGACTGTTTTGTTTTTTTGTTTTTTTTTTTTTTTTTTTTTTTTTTTTTTTTGTCAGCGCTCAAAATCTTTTTAATAAGAGGGTAGGATCCAAGGTTAGTTTTTGTAGCCTCGGCTGGCCCGTCGGCCTCTGGCACGCTCGAACTTCCGGCCCTTGGAGCGGACGTAGGGTTTGGTGTGGCTGTGCGGGATTCCTGGGGCCTTGCCGAAATGCCGGTACACCTCTCGGCCCTTGCGAGGACCGGAGAGCAGGACAGTGCCGCAGCCCTTGGGGGAGTCGAAGGTCAGCTGGTCGAAAGTGAGGATCTTGCCCCCGGCCCTGAGGATGCGGCTGCGGGCCCGGCTGGTTACGCGCAGTGCACATACCTTCAGTTTGGGCACCTCCTGAACCCGCACGTCGTCCGTTATGGTCCCCACAACCACAGCCGTTTTGTTTTCCCGGCCAGGAAGCTTCATCTTCCGGGTCATCCGGGAAAGGGACAGAGGCGGCCGGTTGGAGCGACTCATAAACAACCTCTTCAGCACAACCTGGTTGAATGTGGAATTGGTTCTTCTGGCCAGAAACCTATACAACTTGACCAACAGCCTCAGGTAGATATCCTGGCTCTTGGGCTCCTTTGCCGAACCTTTTGGGCCTTGTTGTGGCGGATGTCAACTCCCATGATGGCGCCTCCTGCCCGGCCAGGTCTGGAAAATCGCTAAGACTGTTTTTGTGGAATTTGCAAAGTGGTATTTGGAAGCCCATAGAGGGTTATGGTGAAAACGGAAAAACGTTCCGTTTAAAACTGTAAAGAAGCTTTCTGAGAAACTGCTTTGTGTTCTGTCAATTCATCCACAGAGTTACAGCATTCCCCTCAAGAAGCCTTTCGCTAAGACTTTTCTTGTGCAATTTGCAAAGAGATATTTGGAAGCCCCTAGAGGGCTATGGTGAAAAAGGAAATATCTTCAGTTAAAAAATGGAAAGAAGCTTCCTGAAAAACTGCTTTCTGTTTTGTTAATTCATCTCAGAGAGTTACAGTTTTCCCTTCAAGAACTTTTTCGCTAAGACTGTTCTTGTGGAATTTGCAAAGTGATATTTGGAAGCCCATAGAGGGCTATGGTGAAAAAGAAAATATCTTCCGTTAAAAACTGGAAAGAAGCTTTCTGAGAAAATGCATTGTGTTCTGTTAATTCATCTCACAGAGTTACAGCTTTCCTCTCAAGAAACCTTCCTCTAAGACTGTTCTCTCGGAATTTGCAAGGTGTTATTTGAAAGCACATAGAGGGCCATGTTGAAAAAGGAAATATCCCAAGATAAAAACTGAAAAGAAACTTTCTGAGAAACTGCTTTGTCTTCTGTTAATTCACCTCACAGAGTTACAGCTTTCCCCACAAGAAGCGTTTCGCTAAGACTGTTCTTGTGGAATTTGCAAAGTGATATATGGAAGCCTATAGAGGGCTATGGAGGAAAAGAAAATATCCTAAGTTAAAAACTGAAAAGAAGCTTTCTGATAAACTGCTTTTTATCCTGTTAATTCATCTCACAGAGTTACAGCTTTCCCCTCAAGAAGCCTTTCGCTAAGACTGCTCTTGTGGAATTTGCAAAGTGTAATTTGGAAGCCCCTCGAGGGCTATGGTGAAAAATGAAATATCTTCAGTTAAAAACTGGAAAGAAGCTTTCTGAGAAACCGCTTTGTGTTGTGTTAATTCATCTCACAGACTTACATCCTCCCCTGAGGAAGCCTTTCGCGAAGATTGTTCTTGTGGAATTTGGAAAGTGATATTTGGAAGCCCATAGAGGTCTATTGTGAAAAAGGAAATATCTTTAGTTAAAAACTGCAAAGTAGATTTCTGAGAAACTGCTTTGTGTTCAGTTAATTCATCTCACAGAGTTACAGATTTTCCTTCAAGAAGCCTTTCGCTAAGACTGTTCTTGTGGAATTTGCAAAGTGATATTTGGAAGCCCATAGAGGTCTATGGTGAAAAAGGAAATATTTTCTGTTAAAAACTGGAAAGAAGCTTTCTGAGAAACTGCTTTGTGTTCTGTTAATTCATCTCACAGAGTTACAGATTTCTCCCCAAGAAGCCTTTCGGTAAGACTGTTTTGTGGAATTTGCAAAGTGATATTTGGAAGACCATAGAGGGTTACGGGGAAAAAGGAAATATCTTCCGTTAAAAACTCGGAAAAAGCTTTCTGATTACAGCTTTCCCCTCAAGAAGCCTTTCTCTAATACTGTTCTTGTGGAAACTGCAAAGGGATATTTGAAAGCTCATAGACGTCTATGGTGAAAAATGAAACATCTTCTGTAAAAACTGGAAAGAAGCTTCCTGAGACACTGCTTTGTGTTCTGTTAATTCATCTCTCACAGTTACGGCTTTCCCCTCAAGAAGCCTTTCGCTAAGACTGTTCTTGTGGAATTTGCAAGGTGATATTTGGAAGCCCGTAGAGTGCTATGGTGAAAAAGTAAATATCTTCCGTTAAAAACTGGAAAGAAGCTTTCTGAGAAACTGCTTTGTGTTCTGTTAATTCATTTCACAGACTTACAGCTTCAAGCTCAAGAAGCCTTTCGCTAACACTGTTCTTGTGGAATTTGCAAAGTAATATTTGGAAGTCCACAGAGGGCTTTGGTAAAAAAGGAAATATCTTCCGTTTAAAACTGGAAAGAAGCTTTCTGAGAAACTGCTTTGTTTTCTGTTAGTTCATCTCACAGAATTACAGGTTTACCCTCAATAAGACTTTCGCTAAGACAGTTCTTGTGGAATTTGAAAAGTGATACATGGAAGCCCATAGAGGTCTATGGTGAAAAAGGAAATATCTTCCCTTAAAAACTGGAAAGAAGCTTTCCGATTACAGCTTTCCCCTCAAGAAGCCTTTCGCTAAGACTCTTCTTTGGAGTTTGCAAAGTGATATTTGGAAGCCCATAGAGGATTCTGGTGAAAAAGGAAATATCCTAAGATAAAAACTGAAAAGAAGCTTTCTGAGAAACTACTTTGTGTTCTGTTAATTCATCTCACAGACTTACAGCTTTCCCCACAGGAAGTCTTTCGCTAAGCTTGTTCTTGTGGAATTTGCAAAGTGATACTTAGAAGCCCTTAGAGGGCTATGGTGAAAAACGAAATATCTTCAGTTAAAAACTTGAAAGAAGCTTTGTGAGAAACTGCTTTGTGTTCTGTTAATTCATCTCACAGAGTTACAGCTTTCCCCTCAAGAAGCCTTTGGCTAAGAGTGTTCTTGTGGAATTTGCAAGGTGATATTTGGTAGCCCAAAGAGAGCTTCGATGAAAAAGGAAATATCTTCCGTTAAAAACTGGAAAGCAGCTTTTTGAGAAACTGCTTTGTGTTCTGTTAATTCATCTCACAGAATTACAGCTTTCCCCTCAGGAAGCCTTTCGCTAAGACTGTTCTTGTGGAATTTGCAAAGTGATATTTGGACGACCAAAGAGGGCTATAGTGAAAAAGGAAATATCTTCAGTTAAAAACTGGAAAGAAGCTTTCTGAGAAACTGCTTTGTGTTCTCTTAATTCATCTCACAGAGTTACAGCTTTCCCCCCAAAAAGCCTTTCTCTAAGACTGTTCTTGTCCAATTTGTAAAGTGATATTTAGAAGCCCATAGTGGGCTGCGGTGAAAAAGGAAATATCTTCCATTAAAAACTGGAAAAAAGCTTTCTGAGAAACGGCTTTGTGTTCTGTTATTTAATCTCAGAGAGTTACATCTTTCCCCTCAAGAATCCTTTCGCTAAGACTGTTCTTGTGGAATTTAGAACGTGATATTTAGAAGCCCATAGTGGGCTATGGTGAAAAAGGAAATAATTTACGTTAAAAACTGGAAAGAAACGTTCTGAGAAAATACTTTGTGTTCTGTTAATTCATCGCACAGAGTTACAGCTTTCCCCTCAAGAAGCCTTTCGCTAAGACTGTTCTTGTGGTATTTAGAACGTGATATTAGAATCCCATAGAGTGCTATGTTGAATAAGGAAATATTCTCCGTTAAAAACTGGAAAGAAGCATTCTGAGAAACTCCTTTGTGTTCTGTTTATTCATCTCACAGAGTTACAGCTTTTACCTCAATAAGCGTTTCGCTAAGACTGTTCTTGTGGAATTTGCAAAGTGATATTTAGAAGCCCATAGAGGGCTATGGTGAAATGGGAAGTATCCTAAGATAAAAACTGAAAAGAAGCTTTCTGACATACTGCTTTGTGTTCTAATAATTCATGTCACAGAGTTACAGCTTTCCCCAGAAGATGCCTTTCGCTAAGACTGTTCTTGTGGAATTTGCAAAGTCATATTTGGAAACCCATAGAGTTCTATCATGGAAAAAGAAATATCCTCCGTTAAAAGTGAAAAGAGGCATACTGAGAAACTGCGTTGTGTTCGGATAATTCATTTCACAGAGTTACAGCTTTCCCCTCAAGAAGCCTTTGGCTAAGAGTGTTCTTGTGGAATTTGCAAGGTGATATTTGGTAGCCCAAAGGGGGCTTTGATGAAAAAGGAAATATCTTCCGTTAAAAACTGGAAAGCAGCTTTTTGAGAAACTGCTTTGTGTCCTCTTAATTCATCTCAGAGTTACAGCTTTCCCCTCAGGAAGCCTTTCGCTAAGACTGTTTTTGTGGAATTTGCAAAGTGATATTTGGACGACCAAAGAGGGCTATAGTGAAAAAGGAAATATCTTCAGTTAAAAACTGGAAAGAAGCTTTCTGAGAAACTGCTTTTTGTTCTGTTAATTCATGTCACAGTGTTACACCTTTCCCCTCAAGAATCCTTTCGCTAAGGCTCTTCTTGTGGAATTTGCCAAGTGATATTTGGAAGCCCATAGAGGGCTATGCTGAAAATGGAAATCTCTTTTATTAAAAACTGGAAAGAAGCTTTCTGAGAAACTGCTTTGTGCTCTGTTAATTGATCTCACAGAGTTACAGCTTTCCCCTCAAGAAGACTTTCGCTAAGACTGTTCTTGTGGAATTTAGAAAGTGATATTTAGAAGCCCATAGATGACTATGGTGAAATAGGAAATATCTTCCGTTAAAAACTTGAAAGAAGCTTTCTGAGAAACTGCTTTGTGTTCTCTTAATTCATCTCACAGAGTTACAGCTTTCCCCCCAAAAAGCCTTTCTCTAAGACTGTTCTTGTCCAATTTGTAAAGTGATATTTAGAAGCCCATAGTGGGCTGCGGTGAAAAAGGAAATATCTTCCATTAAAAACTGGAAAAAAGCTTTCTGAGAAACGGCTTTGTGTTCTGTTATTTAATCTCAGAGAGTTACATCTTTCCCCTCGAGAATCCTTTCGCTAAGACTGTTCTTGTGGAATTTAGAACGTGATATTTAGAAGCCCATAGAGGGCTATGGTGAAAAAGGAAATAATTTACGTTAAAAACTGGAAAGAAGCTTTCTGAGAAACGGCTTTGTGTTCTCGTAATTCATCTCACACAGTTACAGCTTTCACCTCAAGAAGCCTTTCACTAAGACTGTTCTTGTGGAATTTGCAAAGTGATATTTGGAAGCCCATAGAGGGCTATAGTGAAAAAGGAAGGATCCTAACATAAAAACTGAAAAGAAGCTTTCTGAGAAACTGCTTTGTGTTCTGTTAATTCATCTCACAGAGTTACAGCTTTCACCTCAAGAAGCCTTTCGCTAAGACTGTTCTTGTGAAATTTGCAAAGGGATATTTGGAAACCCCTGGAAGGTTATGATGAAAATGTAATATCTTCCTTTAAAAACTGAAAAGAAGCTTTCTGAGAAACTGCTTTGTGTTCTGTTAGTTCATCTCACAGAGTTACAGCTTTCCCCTTAAGAAGCCTTTCGATAAGACTGGTCTTTTCGTATTTGCAAAGCAATATTTACAAGCCCTTAGAGGGCTGTGGTGAAAAAGGAGTTATCCTAAGATAAAAACGGGAAAGAAGGTTTCTGAGAAACTGCTTTGTGTTCTGTTAATTCACTTAACAGAGTTACAGCTTTCCCCTCGAGAAGCCTTTCGCTGAGACAGTTCCTGTGGAATTTGGAAAGTGATATTTGGAAGCCCCTTGAGGGCTATCGTGAAAATGAGATATCTTCCGTTAAAAACTGAAAAGAAGCTTTCTCAGAAACTGCTTTGTGTTCTGTTAAATCATCTCACAGAGTTACAGCTTTCCCCTCAAGAAGCCGTTCACTAGTACTGTTCTTGTGAAATTTGCAAAGTGATATTTGGAAGCCCAAAGAGGGCTACGGTGAAAAAGGAAATATCTTTCGTTAAAAACTGCAAAGAAGCTTTCTGAGAAACTGGTTTGTTTTCTGTTAATTCATCTCACAGAGTTACAGCTTTCCCCTCCAGAAGACTTTCGCGAAGACTGTTTTGTTTTTTTGTTTTTTTTTTTTTTTTTTTTTTTTTTTTTTTGTCAGCGCTCAAAATCTTTTTAATAAGAGGGTAGGATCCAAGGTTAGTTTTTGTAGCCTCGGCTGGCCCGTCGGCCTCTGGCACGCTCGAACTTCCGGCCCTTGGAGCGGACGTAGGGTTTGGTGTGGCTGTGCGGGATTCCTGGGGCCTTGCCGAAATGCCGGTACACCTCTCGGCCCTTGCGAGGACCGGAGAGCAGGACAGTGCCGCAGCCCTTGGGGGAGTCGAAGGTCAGCTGGTCGAAAGTGAGGATCTTGCCCCCGGCCCTGAGGATGCGGCTGCGGGCCCGGCTGGTTACGCGCAGTGCACATACCTTCAGTTTGGGCACCTCCTGAACCCGCACGTCGTCCGTTATGGTCCCCACAACCACAGCCGTTTTGTTTTCCCGGCCAGGAAGCTTCATCTTCCGGGTCATCCGGGAAAGGGACAGAGGCGGCCGGTTGGAGCGACTCATAAACAACCTCTTCAGCACAACCTGGTTGAATGTGGAATTGGTTCTTCTGGCCAGAAACCTATACAACTTGACCAACAGCCTCAGGTAGATATCCTGGCTCTTGGGCTCCTTTGCCGAACCTTTTGGGCCTTGTTGTGGCGGATGTCAACTCCCATGATGGCGCCTCCTGCCCGGCCAGGTCTGGAAAATCGCTAAGACTGTTTTTGTGGAATTTGCAAAGTGGTATTTGGAAGCCCATAGAGGGTTATGGTGAAAACGGAAAAACGTTCCGTTTAAAACTGTAAAGAAGCTTTCTGAGAAACTGCTTTGTGTTCTGTCAATTCATCCACAGAGTTACAGCATTCCCCTCAAGAAGCCTTTCGCTAAGACTTTTCTTGTGCAATTTGCAAAGAGATATTTGGAAGCCCCTAGAGGGCTATGGTGAAAAAGGAAATATCTTCAGTTAAAAAATGGAAAGAAGCTTCCTGAAAAACTGCTTTCTGTTTTGTTAATTCATCTCAGAGAGTTACAGTTTTCCCTTCAAGAACTTTTTCGCTAAGACTGTTCTTGTGGAATTTGCAAAGTGATATTTGGAAGCCCATAGAGGGCTATGGTGAAAAAGAAAATATCTTCCGTTAAAAACTGGAAAGAAGCTTTCTGAGAAAATGCATTGTGTTCTGTTAATTCATCTCACAGAGTTACAGCTTTCCTCTCAAGAAACCTTCCTCTAAGACTGTTCTCTCGGAATTTGCAAGGTGTTATTTGAAAGCACATAGAGGGCCATGTTGAAAAAGGAAATATCCCAAGATAAAAACTGAAAAGAAACTTTCTGAGAAACTGCTTTGTCTTCTGTTAATTCACCTCACAGAGTTACAGCTTTCCCCACAAGAAGCGTTTCGCTAAGACTGTTCTTGTGGAATTTGCAAAGTGATATATGGAAGCCTATAGAGGGCTATGGAGGAAAAGAAAATATCCTAAGTTAAAAACTGAAAAGAAGCTTTCTGATAAACTGCTTTTTATCCTGTTAATTCATCTCACAGAGTTACAGCTTTCCCCTCAAGAAGCCTTTCGCTAAGACTGCTCTTGTGGAATTTGCAAAGTGTAATTTGGAAGCCCCTCGAGGGCTATGGTGAAAAATGAAATATCTTCAGTTAAAAACTGGAAAGAAGCTTTCTGAGAAACCGCTTTGTGTTGTGTTAATTCATCTCACAGACTTACATCCTCCCCTGAGGAAGCCTTTCGCGAAGATTGTTCTTGTGGAATTTGGAAAGTGATATTTGGAAGCCCATAGAGGTCTATTGTGAAAAAGGAAATATCTTTAGTTAAAAACTGCAAAGTAGATTTCTGAGAAACTGCTTTGTGTTCAGTTAATTCATCTCACAGAGTTACAGATTTTCCTTCAAGAAGCCTTTCGCTAAGACTGTTCTTGTGGAATTTGCAAAGTGATATTTGGAAGCCCATAGAGGTCTATGGTGAAAAAGGAAATATTTTCTGTTAAAAACTGGAAAGAAGCTTTCTGAGAAACTGCTTTGTGTTCTGTTAATTCATCTCACAGAGTTACAGATTTCTCCCCAAGAAGCCTTTCGGTAAGACTGTTTTGTGGAATTTGCAAAGTGATATTTGGAAGACCATAGAGGGTTACGGGGAAAAAGGAAATATCTTCCGTTAAAAACTCGGAAAAAGCTTTCTGATTACAGCTTTCCCCTCAAGAAGCCTTTCTCTAATACTGTTCTTGTGGAAACTGCAAAGGGATATTTGAAAGCTCATAGACGTCTATGGTGAAAAATGAAACATCTTCTGTAAAAACTGGAAAGAAGCTTCCTGAGACACTGCTTTGTGTTCTGTTAATTCATCTCTCACAGTTACGGCTTTCCCCTCAAGAAGCCTTTCGCTAAGACTGTTCTTGTGGAATTTGCAAGGTGATATTTGGAAGCCCGTAGAGTGCTATGGTGAAAAAGTAAATATCTTCCGTTAAAAACTGGAAAGAAGCTTTCTGAGAAACTGCTTTGTGTTCTGTTAATTCATTTCACAGACTTACAGCTTCAAGCTCAAGAAGCCTTTCGCTAACACTGTTCTTGTGGAATTTGCAAAGTAATATTTGGAAGTCCACAGAGGGCTTTGGTAAAAAAGGAAATATCTTCCGTTTAAAACTGGAAAGAAGCTTTCTGAGAAACTGCTTTGTTTTCTGTTAGTTCATCTCACAGAATTACAGGTTTACCCTCAATAAGACTTTCGCTAAGACAGTTCTTGTGGAATTTGAAAAGTGATACATGGAAGCCCATAGAGGTCTATGGTGAAAAAGGAAATATCTTCCCTTAAAAACTGGAAAGAAGCTTTCCGATTACAGCTTTCCCCTCAAGAAGCCTTTCGCTAAGACTCTTCTTTGGAGTTTGCAAAGTGATATTTGGAAGCCCATAGAGGATTCTGGTGAAAAAGGAAATATCCTAAGATAAAAACTGAAAAGAAGCTTTCTGAGAAACTACTTTGTGTTCTGTTAATTCATCTCACAGACTTACAGCTTTCCCCACAGGAAGTCTTTCGCTAAGCTTGTTCTTGTGGAATTTGCAAAGTGATACTTAGAAGCCCTTAGAGGGCTATGGTGAAAAACGAAATATCTTCAGTTAAAAACTTGAAAGAAGCTTTGTGAGAAACTGCTTTGTGTTCTGTTAATTCATCTCACAGAGTTACAGCTTTCCCCTCAAGAAGCCTTTGGCTAAGAGTGTTCTTGTGGAATTTGCAAGGTGATATTTGGTAGCCCAAAGAGAGCTTCGATGAAAAAGGAAATATCTTCCGTTAAAAACTGGAAAGCAGCTTTTTGAGAAACTGCTTTGTGTTCTGTTAATTCATCTCACAGAATTACAGCTTTCCCCTCAGGAAGCCTTTCGCTAAGACTGTTCTTGTGGAATTTGCAAAGTGATATTTGGACGACCAAAGAGGGCTATAGTGAAAAAGGAAATATCTTCAGTTAAAAACTGGAAAGAAGCTTTCTGAGAAACTGCTTTGTGTTCTCTTAATTCATCTCACAGAGTTACAGCTTTCCCCCCAAAAAGCCTTTCTCTAAGACTGTTCTTGTCCAATTTGTAAAGTGATATTTAGAAGCCCATAGTGGGCTGCGGTGAAAAAGGAAATATCTTCCATTAAAAACTGGAAAAAAGCTTTCTGAGAAACGGCTTTGTGTTCTGTTATTTAATCTCAGAGAGTTACATCTTTCCCCTCAAGAATCCTTTCGCTAAGACTGTTCTTGTGGAATTTAGAACGTGATATTTAGAAGCCCATAGTGGGCTATGGTGAAAAAGGAAATAATTTACGTTAAAAACTGGAAAGAAACGTTCTGAGAAAATACTTTGTGTTCTGTTAATTCATCGCACAGAGTTACAGCTTTCCCCTCAAGAAGCCTTTCGCTAAGACTGTTCTTGTGGTATTTAGAACGTGATATTAGAATCCCATAGAGTGCTATGTTGAATAAGGAAATATTCTCCGTTAAAAACTGGAAAGAAGCATTCTGAGAAACTCCTTTGTGTTCTGTTTATTCATCTCACAGAGTTACAGCTTTTACCTCAATAAGCGTTTCGCTAAGACTGTTCTTGTGGAATTTGCTAAGTGATATTTAGAAGCCCATAGAGGGCTATGGTGAAATGGGAAGTATCCTAAGATAAAAACTGAAAAGAAGCTTTCTGACATACTGCTTTGTGTTCTAATAATTCATGTCACAGAGTTACAGCTTTCCCCAGAAGATGCCTTTCGCTAAGACTGTTCTTGTGGAATTTGCAAAGTCATATTTGGAAACCCATAGAGTTCTATCATGGAAAAAGAAATATCCTCCGTTAAAAGTGAAAAGAGGCATACTGAGAAACTGCGTTGTGTTCGGATAATTCATTTCACAGAGTTACAGCTTTCCCCTCAAGAAGCCTTTGGCTAAGAGTGTTCTTGTGGAATTTGCAAGGTGATATTTGGTAGCCCAAAGAGGGCTTTGATGAAAAAGGAAATATCTTCCGTTAAAAACTGGAAAGCAGCTTTTTGAGAAACTGCTTTGTGTCCTCTTAATTCATCTCAGAGTTACAGCTTTCCCCTCAGGAAGCCTTTCGCTAAGACTGTTTTTGTGGAATTTGCAAAGTGATATTTGGACGACCAAAGAGGGCTATAGTGAAAAAGGAAATATCTTCAGTTAAAAACTGGAAAGAAGCTTTCTGAGAAACTGCTTTTTGTTCTGTTAATTCATTTCACAGTGTTACACCTTTCCCCTCAAGAATCCTTTCGCTAAGGCTCTTCTTGTGGAATTTGCCAAGTGATATTTGGAAGCCCATAGAGGGCTATGCTGAAAATGGAAATCTCTTTTATTAAAAACTGGAAAGAAGCTTTCTGAGAAACTGCTTTGTGCTCTGTTAATTGATCTCACAGAGTTACAGCTTTCCCCTCAAGAAGACTTTCGCTAAGACTGTTCTTGTGGAATTTAGAAAGTGATATTTAGAAGCCCATAGATGACTATGGTGAAATAGGAAATATCTTCCGTTAAAAACTTGAAAGAAGCTTTCTGAGAAACTGCTTTGTGTTCTCTTAATTCATCTCACAGAGTTACAGCTTTCCCCCCAAAAAGCCTTTCTCTAAGACTGTTCTTGTCCAATTTGTAAAGTGATATTTAGAAGCCCATAGTGGGCTGCGGTGAAAAAGGAAATATCTTCCATTAAAAACTGGAAAAAAGCTTTCTGAGAAACGGCTTTGTGTTCTGTTATTTAATCTCAGAGAGTTACATCTTTCCCCTCGAGAATCCTTTCGCTAAGACTGTTCTTGTGGAATTTAGAACGTGATATTTAGAAGCCCATAGAGGGCTATGGTGAAAAAGGAAATAATTTACGTTAAAAACTGGAAAGAAGCTTTCTGAGAAACGGCTTTGTGTTCTCGTAATTCATCTCACACAGTTACAGCTTTCACCTCAAGAAGCCTTTCACTAAGACTGTTCTTGTGGAATTTGCAAAGTGATATTTGGAAGCCCATAGAGGGCTATAGTGAAAAAGGAAGGATCCTAACATAAAAACTGAAAAGAAGCTTTCTGAGAAACTGCTTTGTGTTCTGTTAATTCATCTCACAGAGTTACAGCTTTCACCTCAAGAAGCCTTTCGCTAAGACTGTTCTTGTGAAATTTGCAAAGGGATATTTGGAAACCCCTGGAAGGTTATGATGAAAATGTAATATCTTCCTTTAAAAACTGAAAAGAAGCTTTCTGAGAAACTGCTTTGTGTTCTGTTAGTTCATCTCACAGAGTTACAGCTTTCCCCTTAAGAAGCCTTTCGATAAGACTGGTCTTTTCGTATTTGCAAAGCAATATTTACAAGCCCTTAGAGGGCTGTGGTGAAAAAGGAATTATCCTAAGATAAAAACGGGAAAGAAGGTTTCTGAGAAACTGCTTTGTGTTCTGTTAATTCACTTCACAGAGTTACAGCTTTCCCCTCGAGAAGCCTTTCGCTGAGACAGTTCCTGTGGAATTTGGAAAGTGATATTTGGAAGCCCCTTGAGGGCTATCGTGAAAATGAGATATCTTCCGTTAAAAACTGAAAAGAAGCTTTCTCAGAAACTGCTTTGTGTTCTGTTAAATCATCTCACAGAGTTACAGCTTTCCCCTCAAGAAGCCGTTCACTAGTACTGTTCTTGTGAAATTTGCAAAGTGATATTTGGAAGCCCAAAGAGGGCTACGGTGAAAAAGGAAATATCTTTCGTTAAAAACTGCAAAGAAGCTTTCTGAGAAACTGGTTTGTTTTCTGTTAATTCATCTCACAGAGTTACAGCTTTCCCCTCCAGAAGACTTTCGCGAAGACTGTTTTGTTTTTTTTTTTTTTTTTTTTTTTTTTTTTTTTTTTTTTTTGTCAGCGCTCAAAATCTTTTTAATAAGAGGGTAGGATCCAAGGTTAGTTTTTGTAGCCTCGGCTGGCCCGTCGGCCTCTGGCACGCTCGAACTTCCGGCCCTTGGAGCGGACGTAGGGTTTGGTGTGGCTGTGCGGGGTTCCTGGGGCCTTGCCGAAATGCCGGTACACCTCTCGGCCCTTGCGAGGACCGGAGAGCAGGACAGTGCCGCAGCCCTTGGGGGAGTCGAAGGTCAGCTGGTCGAAAGTGAGGATCTTGCCCCCGGCCCTGAGGATGCGGCTGCGGGCCCGGCTGGTTACGCGCAGTGCACATACCTTCAGTTTGGGCACCTCCTGAACCCGCACGTCGTCCGTTATGGTCCCCACAACCACAGCCGTTTTGTTTTCCCGGCCAGGAAGCTTCATCTTCCGGGTCATCCGGGAAAGGGACAGAGGCGGCCGGTTGGAGCGACTCATAAACAACCTCTTCAGCACAACCTGGTTGAATGTGGAATTGGTTCTTCTGGCCAGAAACCTATACAACTTGACCAACAGCCTCAGGTAGATATCCTGGCTCTTGGGCTCCTTTGCCGAACCTTTTGGGCCTTGTTGTGGCGGATGTCAACTCCCATGATGGCGCCTCCTGCCCGGCCAGGTCTGGAAAATCGCTAAGACTGTTTTTGTGGAATTTGCAAAGTGGTATTTGGAAGCCCATAGAGGGTTATGGTGAAAACGGAAAAACGTTCCGTTTAAAACTGTAAAGAAGCTTTCTGAGAAACTGCTTTGTGTTCTGTCAATTCATCCACAGAGTTACAGCATTCCCCTCAAGAAGCCTTTCGCTAAGACTTTTCTTGTGCAATTTGCAAAGAGATATTTGGAAGCCCCTAGAGGGCTATGGTGAAAAAGGAAATATCTTCAGTTAAAAAATGGAAAGAAGCTTCCTGAAAAACTGCTTTCTGTTTTGTTAATTCATCTCAGAGAGTTACAGTTTTCCCTTCAAGAACTTTTTCGCTAAGACTGTTCTTGTGGAATTTGCAAAGTGATATTTGGAAGCCCATAGAGGGCTATGGTGAAAAAGAAAATATCTTCCGTTAAAAACTGGAAAGAAGCTTTCTGAGAAAATGCATTGTGTTCTGTTAATTCATCTCACAGAGTTACAGCTTTCCTCTCAAGAAACCTTCCTCTAAGACTGTTCTCTCGGAATTTGCAAGGTGTTATTTGAAAGCACATAGAGGGCCATGTTGAAAAAGGAAATATCCCAAGATAAAAACTGAAAAGAAACTTTCTGAGAAACTGCTTTGTCTTCTGTTAATTCACCTCACAGAGTTACAGCTTTCCCCACAAGAAGCGTTTCGCTAAGACTGTTCTTGTGGAATTTGCAAAGTGATATATGGAAGCCTATAGAGGGCTATGGAGGAAAAGAAAATATCCTAAGTTAAAAACTGAAAAGAAGCTTTCTGATAAACTGCTTTTTATCCTGTTAATTCATCTCACAGAGTTACAGCTTTCCCCTCAAGAAGCCTTTCGCTAAGACTGCTCTTGTGGAATTTGCAAAGTGTAATTTGGAAGCCCCTCGAGGGCTATGGTGAAAAATGAAATATCTTCAGTTAAAAACTGGAAAGAAGCTTTCTGAGAAACCGCTTTGTGTTGTGTTAATTCATCTCACAGACTTACATCCTCCCCTGAGGAAGCCTTTCGCGAAGATTGTTCTTGTGGAATTTGGAAAGTGATATTTGGAAGCCCATAGAGGTCTATTGTGAAAAAGGAAATATCTTTAGTTAAAAACTGCAAAGTAGATTTCTGAGAAACTGCTTTGTGTTCAGTTAATTCATCTCACAGAGTTACAGATTTTCCTTCAAGAAGCCTTTCGCTAAGACTGTTCTTGTGGAATTTGCAAAGTGATATTTGGAAGCCCATAGAGGTCTATGGTGAAAAAGGAAATATTTTCTGTTAAAAACTGGAAAGAAGCTTTCTGAGAAACTGCTTTGTGTTCTGTTAATTCATCTCACAGAGTTACAGATTTCTCCCCAAGAAGCCTTTCGGTAAGACTGTTTTGTGGAATTTGCAAAGTGATATTTGGAAGACCATAGAGGGTTACGGGGAAAAAGGAAATATCTTCCGTTAAAAACTCGGAAAAAGCTTTCTGATTACAGCTTTCCCCTCAAGAAGCCTTTCTCTAATACTGTTCTTGTGGAAACTGCAAAGGGATATTTGAAAGCTCATAGATGTCTATGGTGAAAAATGAAACATCTTCTGTAAAAACTGGAAAGAAGCTTCCTGAGACACTGCTTTGTGTTCTGTTAATTCATCTCTCACAGTTACGGCTTTCCCCTCAAGAAGCCTTTCGCTAAGACTGTTCTTGTGGAATTTGCAAGGTGATATTTGGAAGCCCGTAGAGTGCTATGGTGAAAAAGTAAATATCTTCCGTTAAAAACTGGAAAGAAGCTTTCTGAGAAACTGCTTTGTGTTCTGTTAATTCATTTCACAGACTTACAGCTTCAAGCTCAAGAAGCCTTTCGCTAACACTGTTCTTGTGGAATTTGCAAAGTAATATTTGGAAGTCCACAGAGGGCTTTGGTAAAAAAGGAAATATCTTCCGTTTAAAACTGGAAAGAAGCTTTCTGAGAAACTGCTTTGTTTTCTGTTAGTTCATCTCACAGAATTACAGGTTTACCCTCAATAAGACTTTCGCTAAGACAGTTCTTGTGGAATTTGAAAAGTGATACATGGAAGCCCATAGAGGTCTATGGTGAAAAAGGAAATATCTTCCCTTAAAAACTGGAAAGAAGCTTTCCGATTACAGCTTTCCCCTCAAGAAGCCTTTCGCTAAGACTCTTCTTTGGAGTTTGCAAAGTGATATTTGGAAGCCCATAGAGGATTCTGGTGAAAAAGGAAATATCCTAAGATAAAAACTGAAAAGAAGCTTTCTGAGAAACTACTTTGTGTTCTGTTAATTCATCTCACAGACTTACAGCTTTCCCCACAGGAAGTCTTTCGCTAAGCTTGTTCTTGTGGAATTTGCAAAGTGATACTTAGAAGCCCTTAGAGGGCTATGGTGAAAAACGAAATATCTTCAGTTAAAAACTTGAAAGAAGCTTTGTGAGAAACTGCTTTGTGTTCTGTTAATTCATCTCACAGAGTTACAGCTTTCCCCTCAAGAAGCCTTTGGCTAAGAGTGTTCTTGTGGAATTTGCAAGGTGATATTTGGTAGCCCAAAGAGAGCTTCGATGAAAAAGGAAATATCTTCCGTTAAAAACTGGAAAGCAGCTTTTTGAGAAACTGCTTTGTGTTCTGTTAATTCATCTCACAGAATTACAGCTTTCCCCTCAGGAAGCCTTTCGCTAAGACTGTTCTTGTGGAATTTGCAAAGTGATATTTGGACGACCAAAGAGGGCTATAGTGAAAAAGGAAATATCTTCAGTTAAAAACTGGAAAGAAGCTTTCTGAGAAACTGCTTTGTGTTCTCTTAATTCATCTCACAGAGTTACAGCTTTCCCCCCAAAAAGCCTTTCTCTAAGACTGTTCTTGTCCAATTTGTAAAGTGATATTTAGAAGCCCATAGTGGGCTGCGGTGAAAAAGGAAATATCTTCCATTAAAAACTGGAAAAAAGCTTTCTGAGAAACGGCTTTGTGTTCTGTTATTTAATCTCAGAGAGTTACATCTTTCCCCTCAAGAATCCTTTCGCTAAGACTGTTCTTGTGGAATTTAGAACGTGATATTTAGAAGCCCATAGTGGGCTATGGTGAAAAAGGAAATAATTTACGTTAAAAACTGGAAAGAAACGTTCTGAGAAAATACTTTGTGTTCTGTTAATTCATCGCACAGAGTTACAGCTTTCCCCTCAAGAAGCCTTTCGCTAAGACTGTTCTTGTGGTATTTAGAACGTGATATTAGAATCCCATAGAGTGCTATGTTGAATAAGGAAATATTCTCCGTTAAAAACTGGAAAGAAGCATTCTGAGAAACTCCTTTGTGTTCTGTTTATTCATCTCACAGAGTTACAGCTTTTACCTCAATAAGCGTTTCGCTAAGACTGTTCTTGTGGAATTTGCAAAGTGATATTTAGAAGCCCATAGAGGGCTATGGTGAAATGGGAAGTATCCTAAGATAAAAACTGAAAAGAAGCTTTCTGACATACTGCTTTGTGTTCTAATAATTCATGTCACAGAGTTACAGCTTTCCCCAGAAGATGCCTTTCGCTAAGACTGTTCTTGTGGAATTTGCAAAGTCATATTTGGAAACCCATAGAGTTCTATCATGGAAAAAGAAATATCCTCTGTTAAAAGTGAAAAGAGGCATACTGAGAAACTGCGTTGTGTTCGGATAATTCATTTCACAGAGTTACAGCTTTCCCCTCAAGAAGCCTTTGGCTAAGAGTGTTCTTGTGGAATTTGCAAGGTGATATTTGGTAGCCCAAAGAGGGCTTTGATGAAAAAGGAAATATCTTCCGTTAAAAACTGGAAAGCAGCTTTTTGAGAAACTGCTTTGTGTCCTCTTAATTCATCTCAGAGTTACAGCTTTCCCCTCAGGAAGCCTTTCGCTAAGACTGTTTTTGTGGAATTTGCAAAGTGATATTTGGACGACCAAAGAGGGCTATAGTGAAAAAGGAAATATCTTCAGTTAAAAACTGGAAAGAAGCTTTCTGAGAAACTGCTTTTTGTTCTGTTAATTCATTTCACAGTGTTACACCTTTCCCCTCAAGAATCCTTTCGCTAAGGCTCTTCTTGTGGAATTTGCCAAGTGATATTTGGAAGCCCATAGAGGGCTATGCTGAAAATGGAAATCTCTTTTATTAAAAACTGGAAAGAAGCTTTCTGAGAAACTGCTTTGTGCTCTGTTAATTGATCTCACAGAGTTACAGCTTTCCCCTCAAGAAGACTTTCGCTAAGACTGTTCTTGTGGAATTTAGAAAGTGATATTTAGAAGCCCATAGATGACTATGGTGAAATAGGAAATATCTTCCGTTAAAAACTTGAAAGAAGCTTTCTGAGAAACTGCTTTGTGTTCTCTTAATTCATCTCACAGAGTTACAGCTTTCCCCCCAAAAAGCCTTTCTCTAAGACTGTTCTTGTCCAATTTGTAAAGTGATATTTAGAAGCCCATAGTGGGCTGCGGTGAAAAAGGAAATATCTTCCATTAAAAACTGGAAAAAAGCTTTCTGAGAAACGGCTTTGTGTTCTGTTATTTAATCTCAGAGAGTTACATCTTTCCCCTCGAGAATCCTTTCGCTAAGACTGTTCTTGTGGAATTTAGAACGTGATATTTAGAAGCCCATAGAGGGCTATGGTGAAAAAGGAAATAATTTACGTTAAAAACTGGAAAGAAGCTTTCTGAGAAACGGCTTTGTGTTCTCGTAATTCATCTCACACAGTTACAGCTTTCACCTCAAGAAGCCTTTCACTAAGACTGTTCTTGTGGAATTTGCAAAGTGATATTTGGAAGCCCATAGAGGGCTATAGTGAAAAAGGAAGGATCCTAACATAAAAACTGAAAAGAAGCTTTCTGAGAAACTGCTTTGTGTTCTGTTAATTCATCTCACAGAGTTACAGCTTTCACCTCAAGAAGCCTTTCGCTAAGACTGTTCTTGTGAAATTTGCAAAGGGATATTTGGAAACCCCTGGAAGGTTATGATGAAAATGTAATATCTTCCTTTAAAAACTGAAAAGAAGCTTTCTGAGAAACTGCTTTGTGTTCTGTTAGTTCATCTCACAGAGTTACAGCTTTCCCCTTAAGAAGCCTTTCGATAAGACTGGTCTTTTCGTATTTGCAAAGCAATATTTACAAGCCCTTAGAGGGCTGTGGTGAAAAAGGAATTATCCTAAGATAAAAACGGGAAAGAAGGTTTCTGAGAAACTGCTTTGTGTTCTGTTAATTCACTTCACAGAGTTACAGCTTTCCCCTCGAGAAGCCTTTCGCTGAGACAGTTCCTGTGGAATTTGGAAAGTGATATTTGGAAGCCCCTTGAGGGCTATCGTGAAAATGAGATATCTTCCGTTAAAAACTGAAAAGAAGCTTTCTCAGAAACTGCTTTGTGTTCTGTTAAATCATCTCACAGAGTTACAGCTTTCCCCTCAAGAAGCCGTTCACTAGTACTGTTCTTGTGAAATTTGCAAAGTGATATTTGGAAGCCCAAAGAGGGCTACGGTGAAAAAGGAAATATCTTTCGTTAAAAACTGCAAAGAAGCTTTCTGAGAAACTGGTTTGTTTTCTGTTAATTCATCTCACAGAGTTACAGCTTTCCCCTCCAGAAGACTTTCGCGAAGACTGTTTTTTTTTTTTTTTTTTTTTTTTTTTTTTTTTTTTTTTTTGTCAGCGCTCAAAATCTTTTTAATAAGAGGGTAGGATCCAAGGTTAGTTTTTGTAGCCTCGGCTGGCCCGTCGGCCTCTGGCACGCTCGAACTTCCGGCCCTTGGAGCGGACGTAGGGTTTGGTGTGGCTGTGCGGGGTTCCTGGGGCCTTGCCGAAATGCCGGTACACCTCTCGGCCCTTGCGAGGACCGGAGAGCAGGACAGTGCCGCAGCCCTTGGGGGAGTCGAAGGTCAGCTGGTCGAAAGTGAGGATCTTGCCCCCGGCCCTGAGGATGCGGCTGCGGGCCCGGCTGGTTACGCGCAGTGCACATACCTTCAGTTTGGGCACCTCCTGAACCCGCACGTCGTCCGTTATGGTCCCCACAACCACAGCCGTTTTGTTTTCCCGGCCAGGAAGCTTCATCTTCCGGGTCATCCGGGAAAGGGACAGAGGCGGCCGGTTGGAGCGACTCATAAACAACCTCTTCAGCACAACCTGGTTGAATGTGGAATTGGTTCTTCTGGCCAGAAACCTATACAACTTGACCAACAGCCTCAGGTAGATATCCTGGCTCTTGGGCTCCTTTGCCGAACCTTTTGGGCCTTGTTGTGGCGGATGTCAACTCCCATGATGGCGCCTCCTGCCCGGCCAGGTCTGGAAAATCGCTAAGACTGTTTTTGTGGAATTTGCAAAGTGGTATTTGGAAGCCCATAGAGGGTTATGGTGAAAACGGAAAAACGTTCCGTTTAAAACTGTAAAGAAGCTTTCTGAGAAACTGCTTTGTGTTCTGTCAATTCATCCACAGAGTTACAGCATTCCCCTCAAGAAGCCTTTCGCTAAGACTTTTCTTGTGCAATTTGCAAAGAGATATTTCGAAGCCCCTAGAGGGCTATGGTGAAAAAGGAAATATCTTCAGTTAAAAAATGGAAAGAAGCTTCCTGAAAAACTGCTTTCTGTTTTGTTAATTCATCTCAGAGAGTTACAGTTTTCCCTTCAAGAACTTTTTCGCTAAGACTGTTCTTGTGGAATTTGCAAAGTGATATTTGGAAGCCCATAGAGGGCTATGGTGAAAAAGAAAATATCTTCCGTTAAAAACTGGAAAGAAGCTTTCTGAGAAAATGCATTGTGTTCTGTTAATTCATCTCACAGAGTTACAGCTTTCCTCTCAAGAAACCTTCCTCTAAGACTGTTCTCTCGGAATTTGCAAGGTGTTATTTGAAAGCACATAGAGGGCCATGTTGAAAAAGGAAATATCCCAAGATAAAAACTGAAAAGAAACTTTCTGAGAAACTGCTTTGTCTTCTGTTAATTCACCTCACAGAGTTACAGCTTTCCCCACAAGAAGCGTTTCGCTAAGACTGTTCTTGTGGAATTTGCAAAGTGATATATGGAAGCCTATAGAGGGCTATGGAGGAAAAGAAAATATCCTAAGTTAAAAACTGAAAAGAAGCTTTCTGATAAACTGCTTTTTATCCTGTTAATTCATCTCACAGAGTTACAGCTTTCCCCTCAAGAAGCCTTTCGCTAAGACTGCTCTTGTGGAATTTGCAAAGTGTAATTTGGAAGCCCCTCGAGGGCTATGGTGAAAAATGAAATATCTTCAGTTAAAAACTGGAAAGAAGCTTTCTGAGAAACCGCTTTGTGTTGTGTTAATTCATCTCACAGACTTACATCCTCCCCTGAGGAAGCCTTTCGCGAAGATTGTTCTTGTGGAATTTGGAAAGTGATATTTGGAAGCCCATAGAGGTCTATTGTGAAAAAGGAAATATCTTTAGTTAAAAACTGCAAAGTAGATTTCTGAGAAACTGCTTTGTGTTCAGTTAATTCATCTCACAGAGTTACAGATTTTCCTTCAAGAAGCCTTTCGCTAAGACTGTTCTTGTGGAATTTGCAAAGTGATATTTGGAAGCCCATAGAGGTCTATGGTGAAAAAGGAAATATTTTCTGTTAAAAACTGGAAAGAAGCTTTCTGAGAAACTGCTTTGTGTTCTGTTAATTCATCTCACAGAGTTACAGATTTCTCCCCAAGAAGCCTTTCGGTAAGACTGTTTTGTGGAATTTGCAAAGTGATATTTGGAAGACCATAGAGGGTTACGGGGAAAAAGGAAATATCTTCCGTTAAAAACTCGGAAAAAGCTTTCTGATTACAGCTTTCCCCTCAAGAAGCCTTTCTCTAATACTGTTCTTGTGGAAACTGCAAAGGGATATTTGAAAGCTCATAGACGTCTATGGTGAAAAATGAAACATCTTCTGTAAAAACTGGAAAGAAGCTTCCTGAGACACTGCTTTGTGTTCTGTTAATTCATCTCTCACAGTTACGGCTTTCCCCTCAAGAAGCCTTTCGCTAAGACTGTTCTTGTGGAATTTGCAAGGTGATATTTGGAAGCCCGTAGAGTGCTATGGTGAAAAAGTAAATATCTTCCGTTAAAAACTGGAAAGAAGCTTTCTGAGAAACTGCTTTGTGTTCTGTTAATTCATTTCACAGACTTACAGCTTCAAGCTCAAGAAGCCTTTCGCTAACACTGTTCTTGTGGAATTTGCAAAGTAATATTTGGAAGTCCACAGAGGGCTTTGGTAAAAAAGGAAATATCTTCCGTTTAAAACTGGAAAGAAGCTTTCTGAGAAACTGCTTTGTTTTCTGTTAGTTCATCTCACAGAATTACAGGTTTACCCTCAATAAGACTTTCGCTAAGACAGTTCTTGTGGAATTTGAAAAGTGATACATGGAAGCCCATAGAGGTCTATGGTGAAAAAGGAAATATCTTCCCTTAAAAACTGGAAAGAAGCTTTCCGATTACAGCTTTCCCCTCAAGAAGCCTTTCGCTAAGACTCTTCTTTGGAGTTTGCAAAGTGATATTTGGAAGCCCATAGAGGATTCTGGTGAAAAAGGAAATATCCTAAGATAAAAACTGAAAAGAAGCTTTCTGAGAAACTACTTTGTGTTCTGTTAATTCATCTCACAGACTTACAGCTTTCCCCACAGGAAGTCTTTCGCTAAGCTTGTTCTTGTGGAATTTGCAAAGTGATACTTAGAAGCCCTTAGAGGGCTATGGTGAAAAACGAAATATCTTCAGTTAAAAACTTGAAAGAAGCTTTGTGAGAAACTGCTTTGTGTTCTGTTAATTCATCTCACAGAGTTACAGCTTTCCCCTCAAGAAGCCTTTGGCTAAGAGTGTTCTTGTGGAATTTGCAAGGTGATATTTGGTAGCCCAAAGAGAGCTTCGATGAAAAAGGAAATATCTTCCGTTAAAAACTGGAAAGCAGCTTTTTGAGAAACTGCTTTGTGTTCTGTTAATTCATCTCACAGAATTACAGCTTTCCCCTCAGGAAGCCTTTCGCTAAGACTGTTCTTGTGGAATTTGCAAAGTGATATTTGGACGACCAAAGAGGGCTATAGTGAAAAAGGAAATATCTTCAGTTAAAAACTGGAAAGAAGCTTTCTGAGAAACTGCTTTGTGTTCTCTTAATTCATCTCACAGAGTTACAGCTTTCCCCCCAAAAAGCCTTTCTCTAAGACTGTTCTTGTCCAATTTGTAAAGTGATATTTAGAAGCCCATAGTGGGCTGCGGTGAAAAAGGAAATATCTTCCATTAAAAACTGGAAAAAAGCTTTCTGAGAAACGGCTTTGTGTTCTGTTATTTAATCTCAGAGAGTTACATCTTTCCCCTCAAGAATCCTTTCGCTAAGACTGTTCTTGTGGAATTTAGAACGTGATATTTAGAAGCCCATAGTGGGCTATGGTGAAAAAGGAAATAATTTACGTTAAAAACTGGAAAGAAACGTTCTGAGAAAATACTTTGTGTTCTGTTAATTCATCGCACAGAGTTACAGCTTTCCCCTCAAGAAGCCTTTCGCTAAGACTGTTCTTGTGGTATTTAGAACGTGATATTAGAATCCCATAGAGTGCTATGTTGAATAAGGAAATATTCTCCGTTAAAAACTGGAAAGAAGCATTCTGAGAAACTCCTTTGTGTTCTGTTTATTCATCTCACAGAGTTACAGCTTTTACCTCAATAAGCGTTTCGCTAAGACTGTTCTTGTGGAATTTGCAAAGTGATATTTAGAAGCCCATAGAGGGCTATGGTGAAATGGGAAGTATCCTAAGATAAAAACTGAAAAGAAGCTTTCTGACATACTGCTTTGTGTTCTAATAATTCATGTCACAGAGTTACAGCTTTCCCCAGAAGATGCCTTTCGCTAAGACTGTTCTTGTGGAATTTGCAAAGTCATATTTGGAAACCCATAGAGTTCTATCATGGAAAAAGAAATATCCTCCGTTAAAAGTGAAAAGAGGCATACTGAGAAACTGCGTTGTGTTCGGATAATTCATTTCACAGAGTTACAGCTTTCCCCTCAAGAAGCCTTTGGCTAAGAGTGTTCTTGTGGAATTTGCAAGGTGATATTTGGTAGCCCAAAGAGGGCTTTGATGAAAAAGGAAATATCTTCCGTTAAAAACTGGAAAGCAGCTTTTTGAGAAACTGCTTTGTGTCCTCTTAATTCATCTCAGAGTTACAGCTTTCCCCTCAGGAAGCCTTTCGCTAAGACTGTTTTTGTGGAATTTGCAAAGTGATATTTGGACGACCAAAGAGGGCTATAGTGAAAAAGGAAATATCTTCAGTTAAAAACTGGAAAGAAGCTTTCTGAGAAACTGCTTTTTGTTCTGTTAATTCATGTCACAGTGTTACACCTTTCCCCTCAAGAATCCTTTCGCTAAGGCTCTTCTTGTGGAATTTGCCAAGTGATATTTGGAAGCCCATAGAGGGCTATGCTGAAAATGGAAATCTCTTTTATTAAAAACTGGAAAGAAGCTTTCTGAGAAACTGCTTTGTGCTCTGTTAATTGATCTCACAGAGTTACAGCTTTCCCCTTAAGAAGACTTTCGCTAAGACTGTTCTTGTGGAATTTAGAAAGTGATATTTAGAAGCCCATAGATGACTATGGTGAAATAGGAAATATCTTCCGTTAAAAACTCGGAAAAAGCTTTCTGATTACAGCTTTCCCCTCAAGAAGCCTTTCTCTAATACTGTTCTTGTGGAAACTGCAAAGGGATATTTGAAAGCTCATAGACGTCTATGGTGAAAAATGAAACATCTTCTGTAAAAACTGGAAAGAAGCTTCCTGAGACACTGCTTTGTGTTCTGTTAATTCATCTCTCACAGTTACGGCTTTCCCCTCAAGAAGCCTTTCGCTAAGACTGTTCTTGTGGAATTTGCAAGGTGATATTTGGAAGCCCGTAGAGTGCTATGGTGAAAAAGTAAATATCTTCCGTTAAAAACTGGAAAGAAGCTTTCTGAGAAACTGCTTTGTGTTCTGTTAATTCATTTCACAGACTTACAGCTTCAAGCTCAAGAAGCCTTTCGCTAACACTGTTCTTGTGGAATTTGCAAAGTAATATTTGGAAGTCCACAGAGGGCTTTGGTAAAAAAGGAAATATCTTCCGTTTAAAACTGGAAAGAAGCTTTCTGAGAAACTGCTTTGTTTTCTGTTAGTTCATCTCACAGAAT
The DNA here is from genome assembly GCF_047675955.1 of Chlorocebus sabaeus. Taxonomy (NCBI): domain Eukaryota; kingdom Metazoa; phylum Chordata; class Mammalia; order Primates; family Cercopithecidae; genus Chlorocebus; species Chlorocebus sabaeus. Next base: position 410,499 of record NW_027327558.1, read on the forward strand.
TACAGGTTTACCCTCAATAAGACTTTCGCTAAGACAGTTCTTGTGGAATTTGAAAAGTGATACATGGAAGCCCATAGAGGTCTATGGTGAAAAAGGAAATATCTTCCCTTAAAAACTGGAAAGAAGCTTTCCGATTACAGCTTTCCCCTCAAGAAGCCTTTCGCTAAGACTCTTCTTTGGAGTTTGCAAAGTGATATTTGGAAGCCCATAGAGGATTCTGGTGAAAAAGGAAATATCCTAAGATAAAAACTGAAAAGAAGCTTTCTGAGAAACTACTTTGTGTTCTGTTAATTCATCTCACAGACTTACAGCTTTCCCCACAGGAAGTCTTTCGCTAAGCTTGTTCTTGTGGAATTTGCAAAGTGATACTTAGAAGCCCTTAGAGGGCTATGGTGAAAAACGAAATATCTTCAGTTAAAAACTTGAAAGAAGCTTTGTGAGAAACTGCTTTGTGTTCTGTTAATTCATCTCACAGAGTTACAGCTTTCCCCTCAAGAAGCCTTTGGCTAAGAGTGTTCTTGTGGAATTTGCAAGGTGATATTTGGTAGCCCAAAGAGAGCTTCGATGAAAAAGGAAATATCTTCCGTTAAAAACTGGAAAGCAGCTTTTTGAGAAACTGCTTTGTGTTCTGTTAATTCATCTCACAGAATTACAGCTTTCCCCTCAGGAAGCCTTTCGCTAAGACTGTTCTTGTGGAATTTGCAAAGTGATATTTGGACGACCAAAGAGGGCTATAGTGAAAAAGGAAATATCTTCAGTTAAAAACTGGAAAGAAGCTTTCTGAGAAACTGCTTTGTGTTCTCTTAATTCATCTCACAGAGTTACAGCTTTCCCCCCAAAAAGCCTTTCTCTAAGACTGTTCTTGTCCAATTTGTAAAGTGATATTTAGAAGCCCATAGTGGGCTGCGGTGAAAAAGGAAATATCTTCCATTAAAAACTGGAAAAAAGCTTTCTGAGAAACGGCTTTGTGTTCTGTTATTTAATCTCAGAGAGTTACATCTTTCCCCTCAAGAATCCTTTCGCTAAGACTGTTCTTGTGGAATTTAGAACGTGATATTTAGAAGCCCATAGTGGGCTATGGTGAAAAAGGAAATAATTTACGTTAAAAACTGGAAAGAAACGTTCTGAGAAAATACTTTGTGTTCTGTTAATTCATCGCACAGAGTTACAGCTTTCCCCTCAAGAAGCCTTTCGCTAAGACTGTTCTTGTGGTATTTAGAACGTGATATTAGAATCCCATAGAGTGCTATGTTGAATAAGGAAATATTCTCCGTTAAAAACTGGAAAGAAGCATTCTGAGAAACTCCTTTGTGTTCTGTTTATTCATCTCACAGAGTTACAGCTTTTACCTCAATAAGCGTTTCGCTAAGACTGTTCTTGTGGAATTTGCAAAGTGATATTTAGAAGCCCATAGAGGGCTATGGTGAAATGGGAAGTATCCTAAGATAAAAACTGAAAAGAAGCTTTCTGACATACTGCTTTGTGTTCTAATAATTCATGTCACAGAGTTACAGCTTTCCCCAGAAGATGCCTTTCGCTAAGACTGTTCTTGTGGAATTTGCAAAGTCATATTTGGAAACCCATAGAGTTCTATCATGGAAAAAGAAATATCCTCCGTTAAAAGTGAAAAGAGGCATACTGAGAAACTGCGTTGTGTTCGGATAATTCATTTCACAGAGTTACAGCTTTCCCCTCAAGAAGCCTTTGGCTAAGAGTGTTCTTGTGGAATTTGCAAGGTGATATTTGGTAGCCCAAAGAGGGCTTTGATGAAAAAGGAAATATCTTCCGTTAAAAACTGGAAAGCAGCTTTTTGAGAAACTGCTTTGTGTCCTCTTAATTCATCTCAGAGTTACAGCTTTCCCCTCAGGAAGCCTTTCGCTAAGACTGTTTTTGTGGAATTTGCAAAGTGATATTTGGACGACCAAAGAGGGCTATAGTGAAAAAGGAAATATCTTCAGTTAAAAACTGGAAAGAAGCTTTCTGAGAAACTGCTTTTTGTTCTGTTAATTCATGTCACAGTGTTACACCTTTCCCCTCAAGAATCCTTTCGCTAAGGCTCTTCTTGTGGAATTTGCCAAGTGATATTTGGAAGCCCATAGAGGGCTATGCTGAAAATGGAAATCTCTTTTATTAAAAACTGGAAAGAAGCTTTCTGAGAAACTGCTTTGTGCTCTGTTAATTGATCTCACAGAGTTACAGCTTTCCCCTTAAGAAGACTTTCGCTAAGACTGTTCTTGTGGAATTTAGAAAGTGATATTTAGAAGCCCATAGATGACTATGGTGAAATAGGAAATATCTTCCGTTAAAAACTTGAAAGAAGCTTTCTGAGAAACTGCTTTGTGTTCTCTTAATTCATCTCACAGAGTTACAGCTTTCCCCCCAAAAAGCCTTTCTCTAAGACTGTTCTTGTCCAATTTGTAAAGTGATATTTAGAAGCCCATAGTGGGCTGCGGTGAAAAAGGAAATATCTTCCATTAAAAACTGGAAAAAAGCTTTCTGAGAAACGGCTTTGTGTTCTGTTATTTAATCTCAGAGAGTTACATCTTTCCCCTCAAGAATCCTTTCGCTAAGACTGTTCTTGTGGAATTTAGAACGTGATATTTAGAAGCCCATAGTGGGCTATGGTGAAAAAGGAAATAATTTACGTTAAAAACTGGAAAGAAGCTTTCTGAGAAACGGCTTTGTGTTCTCGTAATTCATCTCACACAGTTACAGCTTTCACCTCAAGAAGCCTTTCACTAAGACTGTTCTTGTGGAATTTGCAAAGTGATATTTGGAAGCCCATAGAGGGCTATAGTGAAAAAGGAAGGATCCTAACATAAAAACTGAAAAGAAGCTTTCTGAGAAACTGCTTTGTGTTCTGTTAATTCATCTCACAGAGTTACAGCTTTCACCTCAAGAAGCCTTTCGCTAAGACTGTTCTTGTGAAATTTGCAAAGGGATATTTGGAAACCCCTGGAAGGTTATGATGAAAATGTAATATCTTCCTTTAAAAACTGAAAAGAAGCTTTCTGAGAAACTGCTTTGTGTTCTGTTAGTTCATCTCACAGAGTTACAGCTTTCCCCTTAAGAAGCCTTTCGATAAGACTGGTCTTTTCGTATTTGCAAAGCAATATTTACAAGCCCTTAGAGGGCTGTGGTGAAAAAGGAATTATCCTAAGATAAAAACGGGAAAGAAGGTTTCTGAGAAACTGCTTTGTGTTCTGTTAATTCACTTCACAGAGTTACAGCTTTCCCCTCGAGAAGCCTTTCGCTGAGACAGTTCCTGTGGAATTTGGAAAGTGATATTTGGAAGCCCCTTGAGGGCTATCGTGAAAATGAGATATCTTCCGTTAAAAACTGAAAAGAAGCTTTCTCAGAAACTGCTTTGTGTTCTGTTAAATCATCTCACAGAGTTACAGCTTTCCCCTCAAGAAGCCGTTCACTAGTACTGTTCTTGTGAAATTTGCAAAGTGATATTTGGAAGCCTAAAGAGGGCTACGGTGAAAAAGGAAATATCTTTCGTTAAAAACTGCAAAGAAGCTTTCTGAGAAACTGGTTTGTTTTCTGTTAATTCATCTCACAGAGTTACAGCTTTCCCCTCCAGAAGACTTTCGCGAAGACTGTTTTTTTTTTTTTTTTTTTTTTTTGTCAGCGCTCAAAATCTTTTTAATAAGAGGGTAGGATCCAAGGTTAGTTTTTGTAGCCTCGGCTGGCCCGTCGGCCTCTGGCACGCTCGAACTTCCGGCCCTTGGAGCGGACGTAGGGTTTGGTGTGGCTGTGCGGGGTTCCTGGGGCCTTGCCGAAATGCCGGTACACCTCTCGGCCCTTGCGAGGACCGGAGAGCAGGACAGTGCCGCAGCCCTTGGGGGAGTCGAAGGTCAGCTGGTCGAAAGTGAGGATCTTGCCCCCGGCCCTGAGGATGCGGCTGCGGGCCCGGCTGGTTACGCGCAGTGCACATACCTTCAGTTTGGGCACCTCCTGAACCCGCACGTCGTCCGTTATGGTCCCCACAACCACAGCCGTTTTGTTTTCCCGGCCAGGAAGCTTCATCTTCCGGGTCATCCGGGAAAGGGACAGAGGCGGCCGGTTGGAGCGACTCATAAACAACCTCTTCAGCACAACCTGGTTGAATGTGGAATTGGTTCTTCTGGCCAGAAACCTATACAACTTGACCAACAGCCTCAGGTAGATATCCTGGCTCTTGGGCTCCTTTGCCGAACCTTTTGGGCCTTGTTGTGGCGGATGTCAACTCCCATGATGGCGCCTCCTGCCCGGCCAGGTCTGGAAAATCGCTAAGACTGTTTTTGTGGAATTTGCAAAGTGGTATTTGGAAGCCCATAGAGGGTTATGGTGAAAACGGAAAAACGTTCCGTTTAAAACTGTAAAGAAGCTTTCTGAGAAACTGCTTTGTGTTCTGTCAATTCATCCACAGAGTTACAGCATTCCCCTCAAGAAGCCTTTCGCTAAGACTTTTCTTGTGCAATTTGCAAAGAGATATTTGGAAGCCCCTAGAGGGCTATGGTGAAAAAGGAAATATCTTCAGTTAAAAAATGGAAAGAAGCTTCCTGAAAAACTGCTTTCTGTTTTGTTAATTCATCTCAGAGAGTTACAGTTTTCCCTTCAAGAACTTTTTCGCTAAGACTGTTCTTGTGGAATTTGCAAAGTGATATTTGGAAGCCCATAGAGGGCTATGGTGAAAAAGAAAATATCTTCCGTTAAAAACTGGAAAGAAGCTTTCTGAGAAAATGCATTGTGTTCTGTTAATTCATCTCACAGAGTTACAGCTTTCCTCTCAAGAAACCTTCCTCTAAGACTGTTCTCTCGGAATTTGCAAGGTGTTATTTGAAAGCACATAGAGGGCCATGTTGAAAAAGGAAATATCCCAAGATAAAAACTGAAAAGAAACTTTCTGAGAAACTGCTTTGTCTTCTGTTAATTCACCTCACAGAGTTACAGCTTTCCCCACAAGAAGCGTTTCGCTAAGACTGTTCTTGTGGAATTTGCAAAGTGATATATGGAAGCCTATAGAGGGCTATGGAGGAAAAGAAAATATCCTAAGTTAAAAACTGAAAAGAAGCTTTCTGATAAACTGCTTTTTATCCTGTTAATTCATCTCACAGAGTTACAGCTTTCCTCTCAAGAAACCTTCCTCTAAGACTGTTCTCTCGGAATTTGCAAGGTGTTATTTGAAAGCACATAGAGGGCCATGTTGAAAAAGGAAATATCCCAAGATAAAAACTGAAAAGAAACTTTCTGAGAAACTGCTTTGTCTTCTGTTAATTCACCTCACAGAGTTACAGCTTTCCCCACAAGAAGCGTTTCACTAAGACTGTTCTTGTGGAATTTGCAAAGTGATATATGGAAGCCTATAGAGGGCTATGGAGGAAAAGAAAATATCCTAAGTTAAAAACTGAAAAGAAGCTTTCTGATAAACTGCTTTTTATCCTGTTAATTCATCTCACAGAGTTACAGCTTTCCCCTCAAGAAGCCTTTCGCTAAGACTGCTCTTGTGGAATTTGCAAAGTGTAATTTGGAAGCCCCTCGAGGGCTATGGTGAAAAATGAAATATCTTCAGTTAAAAACTGGAAAGAAGCTTTCTGAGAAACCGCTTTGTGTTGTGTTAATTCATCTCACAGACTTACATCCTCCCCTGAGGAAGCCTTTCGCGAAGATTGTTCTTGTGGAATTTGGAAAGTGATATTTGGAAGCCCATAGAGGTCTATTGTGAAAAAGGAAATATCTTTAGTTAAAAACTGCAAAGTAGATTTCTGAGAAACTGCTTTGTGTTCAGTTAATTCATCTCACAGAGTTACAGATTTTCCTTCAAGAAGCCTTTCGCTAAGACTGTTCTTGTGGAATTTGCAAAGTGATATTTGGAAGCCCATAGAGGTCTATGGTGAAAAAGGAAATATTTTCTGTTAAAAACTGGAAAGAAGCTTTCTGAGAAACTGCTTTGTGTTCTGTTAATTCATCTCACAGAGTTACAGATTTCTCCCCAAGAAGCCTTTCGGTAAGACTGTTTTGTGGAATTTGCAAAGTGATATTTGGAAGACCATAGAGGGTTACGGGGAAAAAGGAAATATCTTCCGTTAAAAACTCGGAAAAAGCTTTCTGATTACAGCTTTCCCCTCAAGAAGCCTTTCTCTAATACTGTTCTTGTGGAAACTGCAAAGGGATATTTGAAAGCTCATAGACGTCTATGGTGAAAAATGAAACATCTTCTGTAAAAACTGGAAAGAAGCTTCCTGAGACACTGCTTTGTGTTCTGTTAATTCATCTCTCACAGTTACGGCTTTCCCCTCAAGAAGCCTTTCGCTAAGACTGTTCTTGTGGAATTTGCAAGGTGATATTTGGAAGCCCGTAGAGTGCTATGGTGAAAAAGTAAATATCTTCCGTTAAAAACTGGAAAGAAGCTTTCTGAGAAACTGCTTTGTGTTCTGTTAATTCATTTCACAGACTTACAGCTTCAAGCTCAAGAAGCCTTTCGCTAACACTGTTCTTGTGGAATTTGCAAAGTAATATTTGGAAGTCCACAGAGGGCTTTGGTAAAAAAGGAAATATCTTCCGTTTAAAACTGGAAAGAAGCTTTCTGAGAAACTGCTTTGTTTTCTGTTAGTTCATCTCACAGAATTACAGGTTTACCCTCAATAAGACTTTCGCTAAGACAGTTCTTGTGGAATTTGAAAAGTGATACATGGAAGCCCATAGAGGTCTATGGTGAAAAAGGAAATATCTTCCCTTAAAAACTGGAAAGAAGCTTTCCGATTACAGCTTTCCCCTCAAGAAGCCTTTCGCTAAGACTCTTCTTTGGAGTTTGCAAAGTGATATTTGGAAGCCCATAGAGGATTCTGGTGAAAAAGGAAATATCCTAAGATAAAAACTGAAAAGAAGCTTTCTGAGAAACTACTTTGTGTTCTGTTAATTCATCTCACAGACTTACAGCTTTCCCCACAGGAAGTCTTTCGCTAAGCTTGTTCTTGTGGAATTTGCAAAGTGATACTTAGAAGCCCTTAGAGGGCTATGGTGAAAAACGAAATATCTTCAGTTAAAAACTTGAAAGAAGCTTTGTGAGAAACTGCTTTGTGTTCTGTTAATTCATCTCACAGAGTTACAGCTTTCCCCTCAAGAAGCCTTTGGCTAAGAGTGTTCTTGTGGAATTTGCAAGGTGATATTTGGTAGCCCAAAGAGAGCTTCGATGAAAAAGGAAATATCTTCCGTTAAAAACTGGAAAGCAGCTTTTTGAGAAACTGCTTTGTGTTCTGTTAATTCATCTCACAGAATTACAGCTTTCCCCTCAGGAAGCCTTTCGCTAAGACTGTTCTTGTGGAATTTGCAAAGTGATATTTGGACGACCAAAGAGGGCTATAGTGAAAAAGGAAATATCTTCAGTTAAAAACTGGAAAGAAGCTTTCTGAGAAACTGCTTTGTGTTCTCTTAATTCATCTCACAGAGTTACAGCTTTCCCCCCAAAAAGCCTTTCTCTAAGACTGTTCTTGTCCAATTTGTAAAGTGATATTTAGAAGCCCATAGTGGGCTGCGGTGAAAAAGGAAATATCTTCCATTAAAAACTGGAAAAAAGCTTTCTGAGAAACGGCTTTGTGTTCTGTTATTTAATCTCAGAGAGTTACATCTTTCCCCTCAAGAATCCTTTCGCTAAGACTGTTCTTGTGGAATTTAGAACGTGATATTTAGAAGCCCATAGTGGGCTATGGTGAAAAAGGAAATAATTTACGTTAAAAACTGGAAAGAAACGTTCTGAGAAAATACTTTGTGTTCTGTTAATTCATCGCACAGAGTTACAGCTTTCCCCTCAAGAAGCCTTTCGCTAAGACTGTTCTTGTGGTATTTAGAACGTGATATTAGAATCCCATAGAGTGCTATGTTGAATAAGGAAATATTCTCCGTTAAAAACTGGAAAGAAGCATTCTGAGAAACTCCTTTGTGTTCTGTTTATTCATCTCACAGAGTTACAGCTTTTACCTCAATAAGCGTTTCGCTAAGACTGTTCTTGTGGAATTTGCAAAGTGATATTTAGAAGCCCATAGAGGGCTATGGTGAAATGGGAAGTATCCTAAGATAAAAACTGAAAAGAAGCTTTCTGACATACTGCTTTGTGTTCTAATAATTCATGTCACAGAGTTACAGCTTTCCCCAGAAGATGCCTTTCGCTAAGACTGTTCTTGTGGAATTTGCAAAGTCATATTTGGAAACCCATAGAGTTCTATCATGGAAAAAGAAATATCCTCCGTTAAAAGTGAAAAGAGGCATACTGAGAAACTGCGTTGTGTTCGGATAATTCATTTCACAGAGTTACAGCTTTCCCCTCAAGAAGCCTTTGGCTAAGAGTGTTCTTGTGGAATTTGCAAGGTGATATTTGGTAGCCCAAAGAGGGCTTTGATGAAAAAGGAAATATCTTCCGTTAAAAACTGGAAAGCAGCTTTTTGAGAAACTGCTTTGTGTCCTCTTAATTCATCTCAGAGTTACAGCTTTCCCCTCAGGAAGCCTTTCGCTAAGACTGTTTTTGTGGAATTTGCAAAGTGATATTTGGACGACCAAAGAGGGCTATAGTGAAAAAGGAAATATCTTCAGTTAAAAACTGGAAAGAAGCTTTCTGAGAAACTGCTTTTTGTTCTGTTAATTCATTTCACAGTGTTACACCTTTCCCCTCAAGAATCCTTTCGCTAAGGCTCTTCTTGTGGAATTTGCCAAGTGATATTTGGAAGCCCATAGAGGGCTATGCTGAAAATGGAAATCTCTTTTATTAAAAACTGGAAAGAAGCTTTCTGAGAAACTGCTTTGTGCTCTGTTAATTGATCTCACAGAGTTACAGCTTTCCCCTCAAGAAGACTTTCGCTAAGACTGTTCTTGTGGAATTTAGAAAGTGATATTTAGAAGCCCATAGATGACTATGGTGAAATAGGAAATATCTTCCGTTAAAAACTTGAAAGAAGCTTTCTGAGAAACTGCTTTGTGTTCTCTTAATTCATCTCACAGAGTTACAGCTTTCCCCCCAAAAAGCCTTTCTCTAAGACTGTTCTTGTCCAATTTGTAAAGTGATATTTAGAAGCCCATAGTGGGCTGCGGTGAAAAAGGAAATATCTTCCATTAAAAACTGGAAAAAAGCTTTCTGAGAAACGGCTTTGTGTTCTGTTATTTAATCTCAGAGAGTTACATCTTTCCCCTCGAGAATCCTTTCGCTAAGACTGTTCTTGTGGAATTTAGAACGTGATATTTAGAAGCCCATAGAGGGCTATGGTGAAAAAGGAAATAATTTACGTTAAAAACTGGAAAGAAGCTTTCTGAGAAACGGCTTTGTGTTCTCGTAATTCATCTCACACAGTTACAGCTTTCACCTCAAGAAGCCTTTCACTAAGACTGTTCTTGTGGAATTTGCAAAGTGATATTTGGAAGCCCATAGAGGGCTATAGTGAAAAAGGAAGGATCCTAACATAAAAACTGAAAAGAAGCTTTCTGAGAAACTGCTTTGTGTTCTGTTAATTCATCTCACAGAGTTACAGCTTTCACCTCAAGAAGCCTTTCGCTAAGACTGTTCTTGTGAAATTTGCAAAGGGATATTTGGAAACCCCTGGAAGGTTATGATGAAAATGTAATATCTTCCTTTAAAAACTGAAAAGAAGCTTTCTGAGAAACTGCTTTGTGTTCTGTTAGTTCATCTCACAGAGTTACAGCTTTCCCCTTAAGAAGCCTTTCGATAAGACTGGTCTTTTCGTATTTGCAAAGCAATATTTACAAGCCCTTAGAGGGCTGTGGTGAAAAAGGAGTTATCCTAAGATAAAAACGGGAAAGAAGGTTTCTGAGAAACTGCTTTGTGTTCTGTTAATTCACTTCACAGAGTTACAGCTTTCCCCTCGAGAAGCCTTTCGCTGAGACAGTTCCTGTGGAATTTGGAAAGTGATATTTGGAAGCCCCTTGAGGGCTATCGTGAAAATGAGATATCTTCCGTTAAAAACTGAAAAGAAGCTTTCTCAGAAACTGCTTTGTGTTCTGTTAAATCATCTCACAGAGTTACAGCTTTCCCCTCAAGAAGCCGTTCACTAGTACTGTTCTTGTGAAATTTGCAAAGTGATATTTGGAAGCCCAAAGAGGGCTACGGTGAAAAAGGAAATATCTTTCGTTAAAAACTGCAAAGAAGCTTTCTGAGAAACTGGTTTGTTTTCTGTTAATTCATCTCACAGAGTTACAGCTTTCCCCTCCAGAAGACTTTCGCGAAGACTGTTTTTTTTTTTTTTTTTTTTGTCAGCGCTCAAAATCTTTTTAATAAGAGGGTAGGATCCAAGGTTAGTTTTTGTAGCCTCGGCTGGCCCGTCGGCCTCTGGCACGCTCGAACTTCCGGCCCTTGGAGCGGACGTAGGGTTTGGTGTGGCTGTGCGGGGTTCCTGGGGCCTTGCCGAAATGCCGGTACACCTCTCGGCCCTTGCGAGGACCGGAGAGCAGGACAGTGCCGCAGCCCTTGGGGGAGTCGAAGGTCAGCTGGTCGAAAGTGAGGATCTTGCCCCCGGTCCTGAGGATGCGGCTGCGGGCCCGGCTGGTTACGCGCAGTGCACATACCTTCAGTTTGGGCACCTCCTGAACCCGCACGTCGTCCGTTATGGTCCCCACAACCACAGCCGTTTTGTTTTCCCGGCCAGGAAGCTTCATCTTCCGGGTCATCCGGGAAAGGGACAGAGGCGGCCGGTTGGAGCGACTCATAAACAACCTCTTCAGCACAACCTGGTTGAATGTGGAATTGGTTCTTCTGGCCAGAAACCTATACAACTTGACCAACAGCCTCAGGTAGATATCCTGGCTCTTGGGCTCCTTTGCCGAACCTTTTGGGCCTTGTTGTGGCGGATGTCAACTCCCATGATGGCGCCTCCTGCCCGGCCAGGTCTGGAAAATCGCTAAGACTGTTTTTGTGGAATTTGCAAAGTGGTATTTGGAAGCCCATAGAGGGTTATGGTGAAAACGGAAAAACGTTCCGTTTAAAACTGTAAAGAAGCTTTCTGAGAAACTGCTTTGTGTTCTGTCAATTCATCCACAGAGTTACAGCATTCCCCTCAAGAAGCCTTTCGCTAAGACTTTTCTTGTGCAATTTGCAAAGAGATATTTGGAAGCCCCTAGAGGGCTATGGTGAAAAAGGAAATATCTTCAGTTAAAAAATGGAAAGAAGCTTCCTGAAAAACTGCTTTCTGTTTTGTTAATTCATCTCAGAGAGTTACAGTTTTCCCTTCAAGAACTTTTTCGCTAAGACTGTTCTTGTGGAATTTGCAAAGTGATATTTGGAAGCCCATAGAGGGCTATGGTGAAAAAGAAAATATCTTCCGTTAAAAACTGGAAAGAAGCTTTCTGAGAAAATGCATTGTGTTCTGTTAATTCATCTCACAGAGTTACAGCTTTCCTCTCAAGAAACCTTCCTCTAAGACTGTTCTCTCGGAATTTGCAAGGTGTTATTTGAAAGCACATAGAGGGCCATGTTGAAAAAGGAAATATCCCAAGATAAAAACTGAAAAGAAACTTTCTGAGAAACTGCTTTGTCTTCTGTTAATTCACCTCACAGAGTTACAGCTTTCCCCACAAGAAGCGTTTCGCTAAGACTGTTCTTGTGGAATTTGCAAAGTGATATATGGAAGCCTATAGAGGGCTATGGAGGAAAAGAAAATATCCTAAGTTAAAAACTGAAAAGAAGCTTTCTGATAAACTGCTTTTTATCCTGTTAATTCATCTCACAGAGTTACAGCTTTCCCCTCAAGAAGCCTTTCGCTAAGACTGCTCTTGTGGAATTTGCAAAGTGTAATTTGGAAGCCCCTCGAGGGCTATGGTGAAAAATGAAATATCTTCAGTTAAAAACTGGAAAGAAGCTTTCTGAGAAACCGCTTTGTGTTGTGTTAATTCATCTCACAGACTTACATCCTCCCCTGAGGAAGCCTTTCGCGAAGATTGTTCTTGTGGAATTTGGAAAGTGATATTTGGAAGCCCATAGAGGTCTATTGTGAAAAAGGAAATATCTTTAGTTAAAAACTGCAAAGTAGATTTCTGAGAAACTGCTTTGTGTTCAGTTAATTCACTCACAGAGTTACAGATTTTCCTTCAAGAAGCCTTTCGCTAAGACTGTTCTTGTGGAATTTGCAAAGTGATATTTGGAAGCCCATAGAGGTCTATGGTGAAAAAGGAAATATTTTCTGTTAAAAACTGGAAAGAAGCTTTCTGAGAAACTGCTTTGTGTTCTGTTAATTCATCTCACAGAGTTACAGATTTCTCCCCAAGAAGCCTTTCGGTAAGACTGTTTTGTGGAATTTGCAAAGTGATATTTGGAAGACCATAGAGGGTTACGGGGAAAAAGGAAATATCTTCCTTTAAAAACTCGGAAAAAGCTTTCTGATTACAGCTTTCCCCTCAAGAAGCCTTTCTCTAATACTGTTCTTGTGGAAACTGCAAAGGGATATTTGAAAGCTCATAGACGTCTATGGTGAAAAATGAAACATCTTCTGTAAAAACTGGAAAGAAGCTTCCTGAGACACTGCTTTGTGTTCTGTTAATTCATCTCTCACAGTTACGGCTTTCCCCTCAAGAAGCCTTTCGCTAAGACTGTTCTTGTGGAATTTGCAAGGTGATATTTGGAAGCCCGTAGAGTGCTATGGTGAAAAAGTAAATATCTTCCGTTAAAAACTGGA